>NW_020954702.1:3948670-4014605 GCF_900497805.2 Vombatus ursinus
TTAGATAAGATATATGGGTTGTTTGAGATGTTTAATTGTAAGAAAACTCCTTACATCAATCTTTGGGTCTACTGGGGTTCTGGTCAGCCTAATCTAGATCTTTGGTTAATCGTCTCCAAGTGGCAGGGAACATTGGTTCAGTTTCCCAGCCACACAGGAATATGGTCAAAAAATGCAATAAAATTTTCTCCCAATTCCTACAATTGAATAAAGTTTTCTCACAATAGAGAAATTGAACTGGACCCATAACTGAATAGAAACTAAGCTAGCTCCAGAATTGAGTCCCAAGATGGAGTCAGTGCAGTTCAATCAATTTCCACAATTAAACCACTTGCTGTCCTAATCCCCTTAATTTCCTCAATTGCCTCAATTCCCCCTTTTAATTTATGAAGGAGTAGGCAGCCCACTCGCCCCATGGATCACTTATCCATAAATCAAATCTGTAAGGTTTTTCATAAATTCATGATCAGAATTGCGTAAGTCAGGTTACAGATCAAACTACTTAAAGGGCTTACAATGGACTAATTTTGAGAAGGGTGATTTACATGTCACCAAGGCAACCAGGAAAACAAACATAAACATAAACACCATGAAATAAAAAGGCCAAAGCAATACAATAGTGATCATCAATATTAATGACTATCAAATCTCCTTGTATCCTAGTAACCCACACTCAACGTTCATTTAATCAACACATTTTGAGTCCCAGATGTCTCATATGGTTGTCTGGTCCCTAGATATCTTCTCTTGGACTATAGACTTCATTCTCAAGTCAACTCTGAAGGGGACACTGCTTCTCTGGTTCTGGATCACTTATAGAGACTCCTGTATTAAAATCTGCCCAAATCTGCCAGTAACAAGACAATAAAATTTAGTACAGTCTCTTAAATTTGACTCTCTAAAACTCAAACTTTAGAGAATTTTAGTTTTTATATACCACTTGCTGTTTCTATCTTTACCTAAACCCTGTACCTGATATGAGAATCTAAAAAAATTTCATGAGGGTCCAACTATAAAATGAACTCTTCTGCCTTTTAAAATTATTAGACAGATACTTTAAAATGGGGAAATAATTTCACTTTCTTTACAATTATTCAATACATTTTATATGTAAAACCCTTAATCTAATTTTGAAAATTTATTATGTAGTTCTTAGAGAAAAAATCTAATCCTGTTGCTTTCTCAAATTTAACTATTCCACTTAATTAGAAAATTTTTACCTAACATATTTGTCTTATTACTTTGTCTAATTCCACCCGATATTATCCCTATATTATAATTTGATCACGAATATAGATTAAAATTCTAAGATTTTGAATACTTGTATCTTATTATAGTAACTCAGAAATGTTCCAGTGTCAATCTATTAATTAACAGATTCAGTATTATATTTTTTCTTTTTTTTGTTTTATTTTTAATATATGGAATAAAACAAGCACTTCCATAATATAGTACAATTAAAAAAAAAGATGAATGCGTATGAAACTGTAAATCTATTATGCACAACTTCCTATTCCTTTAAAATATACAACAAAATTATCATGTAAATTTATTTCTCCCCCACCGTAGAGATGGCTACCATTAGACACAAATAGGTGTTTATATGTAAAATTATTCTATGCAGACTTCTAATTATTAGCTCCTTCTCTGGATGCAAGTAGTGTCTTTCTTCATATATCCTTTATAGTTAATTTGGGTATTTATGATGATCAGAATAACTTATTCGCTGGAAGTGGTTCTTAAAACAATATTGCTAGTGAAATGAATAAAACCAGGAAAACATTGTACACAGTATCAGCAACATTGTGTGATGATCTGCTATGAATGACTCAGCTCTTCTCAGCAAAAGAATGATGCAAGGCAGTTGCAAAGGGCTCAGGAAGGAAAATGCTGTCCAAATCCAGATAAAGAACTGATGGATTTTGAATGCACATTGAAGCATACTTTTTTCATTTACTTTATTCTTTTTTTAATCTTTTTTCCTTTTGATCTGTTTCTTATTTCACAGCTGTGATTAATATGGAAATATGTTTTACATGATAGCACATGTGTTATAACCTATATCAAATTGCCTAATATTTTAGGAAGAGAGGAGGGGAGGGAGGGAGAAACTTTTGGAACTCAAAATCTTGTAAAAGTAAGTGCTAAAAATTGTCTTGACCTGTAACTGGGAAAAATATTATTTTAAAACAAACAATATTGCTGTTACTGTATACATGTTCTTTTGGTTCTGCTCATTTCACTCTTCATCATTTCGTGTGAACCTTTCCATGTTTCTCTAAAATCATTGAGCTCATTACAGTAGTATCCATCACAACCATATACCACAACTTATTCAGTCAACCTCCAATCCTTGCAATTTCCAGTTCTTTGCCACCACAAAGACAGCTGCTACAAACCTTTCAGAATGTATAAACATCTTTGGAAATAGACCAAGCAGTGTATTGCTAGGTCAAAGGGCGTAAGTAGTTTAATATCTCTTTGGGTATAATTCCAGATTACTCTCCAAAATGGTTGGATCAGCTCACAGATCCACCAACAATGAATTAGTGTCCCAATTTTTCCATATCCCCTCCAACATTTGTGGCTTTCCCCTTCTATCATTTTAACCAATCTGGTAGGTGTAAAATGATATCTCAAAGTTGTTTTAATTTGCATTTCTCTAACCAAAAATGATTTAGAGCATTTTTTCATATGATTCTAAATTGTTTTGATTTCTTCATTGGAAAACTGCCTGTTCATATCCTTTGACCATTTATCAATTAGGGAATGACTTGTAGTATAGATTTGACAAAGTTCTTGCTATATTTTAGATATGAGATACTGCCTACAGAATTTTTTTCCCAAATTTTCTGCTTTCCTTCTGATCTTGGCTACATTTGTTTTATTTGTACAAAAACTTTTAATTTAATGTAATGTAAATTATGCATCTTCTAATTACTGCCTTTTATAATATTGTTTAAGATCTGGTACTGCTAAACCTCCTTCCTCCACATTTTTTCATTATTTTCTTTGATATTCTTGACTCTTTATTTTTCCAAATGAATTTTGTTATTATTCTTTATAATTCACATTCAAAGTTATAATTACTATTTATGAATTTCCCTCCATCTTATTTTTATTCACTATTTTCCTTCTCAGCCTCTCTTTTCACCCAATCCCAGTTATTTTATCTTCTCCCCTTTCTCTCTTATTTCTTATTTTAGCCACCTCTCTAAAAGTCCCTCCCTTATCTATATCTATATTCACCCCACCCCAATATTCATTATTAAGTTAAATAATTAAATAAAATTAACAAAATATTAATCTATATACCCTTCTAAAAATTCCTACTCTACCTTCTCCCCCAGTTTTCTCACATTTCTAGAAGTTCAGAAGACTTCTAAACCTCTTTAGATGTATATATTATTTCCTCTTCAACCAAGAGGAGTGTTAGGTTCCAATATTACCAGCCTTTCACCTCTACCTGCTTCCTTTATATTAGTTCTTCCTTTCACACCCCATTTTCATGAGATAATTTCTCCTTTTAATCTTTTCCTACCCAATTTTGTTTTTTAGAATCACCTTATCCTACACAACTCAGACCCAACCTTTCTTTCTAACTACCTTAGAAAGGATAACTGTTTTAAGAATACTATTACTAATAATGATAACTAATAATTACTAATATTAATAACTTTCATATATCATAAGTAAATAGTTTGAGCTTAATCAGTGCCTTATAATTAGTCTTTAATGATTTCCTTATATTTCTTCTGGATTTTTCATATCAGATTTTCCATTGAGTTCTAGTCTTTTTGTTGCAAATATCTGAAAGTCTTTCAGTTCGTCAATTATCCATTTTTTTTCATTCAGGACTATACTCAGTTTTGCTCAATAAGTTATTCTTAGATGCAACCCTTTGCTCTTCAAAAAAACTTCTACTGCTAATCTGCCTTGATTATATAAATTTGCTGTGAAAGGAAAAGAAGGGACACAATTATTTTCTATTCATCCTGTGCATAACTTGTTTGTACATATTTGTTTGCTTGCTGTCTCCCCCATTAGATTGTGAGTCCTCAAGAGAAGGGACTATCTTTTGCCTTTTTTGGGGGGGTGGAGGTAATCTCCAGCACTCAGCACAGTGCTTAGCACATAGTAAGCACTTGATAAGTGTTTATTGACTGCCTGACTGACTGGCTACCAATATATAAGATAGAGGCCTATCCCTTCCATACCCCACCCCCATGCAAGTTGGGTTAGTTTTTCCTTGAGAAATATTGATATCTTCCTCAAGGCTCATTTGGTTCAGAGGACTGAAGGCTGACTGTTGATATCATATCCTCATTACCTGAGAACAAAGCAGGTACCAGAAAGCTCCAGGAACTTTCTGAAGCCTGGGTTTCTGAGATGGATCATAATGAGTAATGCCATCCAAGGAGCTTCACTCAGCTGAATTAACTAGAGATGTCTTCGATGCCTCTTCTTATTAAATATACTTCTCTTATTTTTTTTTAATTATTGAATGGTATATCTCGGTCTCATTTTGCTCCAGTATTAAACTTAAGCTATAAGTGGAATGGTCTTAGTCAGGTTGGACTGCCCAGGTTGGACATCACATTTCTAGTCATGCTTTTGTTGATGCTTCTGAAGATTGTTGCTGCCCTGGCAGACTGGAGAGTAGACTGTTTGTGGCCATTTCACAAGAAGAAACTAATGTGAATATGCTCTTTGACCTTAAGAATTTAACCCTGAAGATAATTGTAGCGAACTGTGTTTTAGGCCCTCTACCTTTATTGAACCTTCTGGCTAATTAATTAAGCCTTTTACAAGTTCTATTAGTTGATATCTTCAAAGATCTTTGTCTTCAAAATATCCTGGAGGGACTACGTTTTTGGTAGGGACAAGAAAGTTATGTAACACTGACCCCTGGCCCTCATTGCCTGGAAGGCTAAGTATATTACATTTTATCCCTCCCCTAGGTTTCTCCAGTACCTTTACGGGGGCTTGGGGGTGTGGCAAGGCTCTTTACAAACGACTCCAGCCCCCGCTGATGCAGTTACCCAAAATTTAGCGGTGATCTCCTATACACCAGTTCAAGTTAGCCACTAAAAGTTGGATTAGCTTTTACAAAGAATATTTACTTCAAAAGGTATAAACACAACTATGCAAACTTACTCCTCTCAAAACGTGGGGCTTAATCCCTTTTTGTTTCTCTGCTTCAGTCTACAGAGGGGAAGATTTGTAACTTAATTTGCTTCCTATAGAGCACATAGTCCCAGTTCCAAGTCAAAAACCCTCATTGGGCTTACAACCCAGGCACCCTGCCTCTCTCCAGGCTTCTCTGTTGGACTGACTGGCTGCAACATCACCACCTGGAATTTTGGTTCCAAGGTAACAATGGCTCAAACTCCCAAATTCAGTGGAGATAATTGCCAGCAACTGAAACTAAAGCCAAGAGAAACAGAACAGAAATAAATATCCTTTATGACCTATTCATGGGTCAAACAAACATCCTTTATGACTCATTCATGGGTCAAACATCCCTTATGGTCCATTCATGGAGTTGGGTTAAATGAGGGGCAAGGGAAGGAAGTTCTTTGCTTCTGCCACATGGTAGGCAAATGATGATCTTCACTCTTTGGACGCAGCAGGAAAAACTATGCAGGAAAGACAGCAAACCCCTCTGCCTTCATGTTAGGTGATTTGAGAATGCTCCAAAGGCCCCTTCAGAGATATTTTTCACCTCATTATAAAAGGACAAGTTCAAAATAACATGTTGTGCTCAGTCCTTGCTGAAATTTGATGCACTTGTATTGATAATAGTTATCACTACACAATACTTTAGGGGAAGTATTCTGAAAGGAGTGCCTTATCGATCAATCAGTAAACATTTCTGAATTGTCTCCTATGTGCCAAGGAAAAAAGAAGCAAAAGATAGTTCCTGGCTTCAAGGAGCTCACATTCTAATAGAGGAGACTACATGCAAATATAAAGATAGATAGACAGACAGACATACAGACAGATAGATAGATAGAAGATAGAAACATGCATGCATGCATACATACATACATAGGTACATAGATCCACACACACAAAGCAAGTTATATACAGGATAAATAGGAAATAAGAGAGAGAAGGCACAAGAATTAAGAGGGGTTGGCAGGCTTCTTGTAAAAGACGGAGTTTTAGTTGGGACTTAAAGGAAGTAGGATTAAAGGATTGTCCACTCAATGCAGCCTTTGAAGGTGAGATGCAACAAAGTATGGATCAGTTCTCTGTTATTGGTGCTAATTTGGGCCTAACAATTTACACCAAGAAAACATAGATCCACACCATCCATAAGTGGAACCATTGGTTATAGCAAATGGAGAAATGTTTAATACTGCAGATAAGTTCACTTATCTTGGCAATATACTTTCCAGGGATGTACATTGATAATGAAGTTGACATATGCATTGCCAGAGCTAGCTCAGAGTTTGGGAGGCTCCAAAGGAAAGTGTGGGAAGAAGAGGTATTAGATTGCCTACCAGACTGAAGATCTACAGAGCCATTGTGCTGACCTCATTGTTGTATGCCTGTGAAACCTGGATAGTATATCAGCATCGTGCCAGAAAATCAAATCACTTCCATTTGAATTTTCTTAGGAAGGTTCTGAAGATTACCTGGCAGGATAAGTTACCAGACACTGAGGTCCTTTCTCAAATAAACAGCAAATCATTCAAACTCTACTACAGAGTACAATTCTGATGGGCTGTCCATATTGTTTGAATGCCAAATGTATGCTTGCCTAAAAGTCTATTTTACTTTGAAAAGTAGAAAATAAAGGCACACCCATGGCAGAAATAAATATAAACTAATTTTAATTTGTAAAATTACTTCTTTTATAGTCAGTTTGTGTTTAGTGTGTATTTTAAACATCTTTTAAGTTCCTCAGAGAATATTTTCTTTTCTTCCTTCATGGAGTCCTGGCCAATTTTACTTCTTGCTTGATCATTCATTTCTTCAGTTGGGCTAGCTACTTCCATTACATGGTATTTCAGCTGATTAATCAGTTTACTTCCAGGCTGGGTCAATCAGTGTTCTCAGTTACTGTGCTGGTTCTTCACTGCACTTAACTATCACTTCTCCTAGCCCTGGTAGTCTCTGCTTTTGCTGAGAGAACCTCTAATGGATCTTCTGACTTTTAAAACTCACAGAGTTGTAACTTAGTCAATTCGATTTCTGAGTACTCAAATTAGTGAGATAACTTTTGGGGAGACTAAAGGAATACTGAAAACCTCTCTACTGATTTGGAGGTAAATAGACGTAGTGCCTTTTGCACTGGGTGTCCAGAATAGAAAATATTTTACTCAGGGTGCCTTTCATTCATTCTCTCATATTCCTAATATTCTTTTGATATTTTCTTTTTTAAATAATGCATTATTTCATAGAATTAACTTCTTAAGCACAGTTTAGGAGGACTTGTAGTAGTTTCATATCACTGTACCAAAAGTCTGCAACCAAGAAGTTTGTGACCCAGGTGGGGTCTTCTTGGCAAAAACACTGGAGTGGCTCATTTTATAGATGAGGAACCAAGGCAAACAGGGTTAAGAGACTTGCCCCAGGTCACACAGCTAATAAGTGTCTGAAGCCAGATTTGAACTCAGGAAGATGTCTTCCTGATTCCAAGCCCAGTGCTTGATCCACAATTCTAGCTGCCATACCACAAAGTTTACTTTCCTGAATAAGCAGTGTTACTATTTTTGATTGTTTTAGTTCCTGCTATGATAACATCATACCCAAACACTACCCTGGCTACTCAGGGTCAAAAGAAGGAAATGATTTGTACAGCACATGGTGAGAAACCCATTATAGTCCGATGGGAGAAAGAAGACCGAATCATTAACCCAGAAATGGCCCGATATCTTGTGTCCACAAAGGAGGTGGGAGAAGAAGTCCTTTCTACTCTGCAGGTACTGAAAACTGAAAGCTATTGCTTGAAGCATAAACCACCAAAAACTACAATAAGCCATTTTTTTTGTTCACTACTCCTGGGTGTATATGTGAAAATATAGAAAATCATTTAAAATTATTAATAAAACATACTTCTCTTTCTCATTATACTGAAGGATTTTAACAGCCTTCTAAATATTATTATAATATTCAATCAATATGAATAAAAGCAAAAACATTTTTATACACACAGTGGGGATTCCAGATACAATAAAAGAGTCAGAAAAATGGGCCCTTGATAAATGTATAATCCAAGGGGAAAGCCTATGTTTCAGATGTATTTCCCCTTTGTGAATTAAATAATATATTGTTAATGTCATGAATCTGAGAAGACTTGGAGTAACTATAATAATAATGATAATAATATAAACATAATGCAAATAATAAATAACAAATATTATTATACTAATATTATAATAAAATGATGTATTTAGAAATGTAGGCCCACTATATTCCTTTCAGAAAATAAAATAGGTGCTAAACAAGTATAATTTTTTATTAAAAGTGTACAACTTGACCCCTATTGTTGAGTTAAGAAATGCATTTAGCACAAGGAGACAGAAGTGCTTTAGCACATAAAGGGGAAAAGATCCTGCATTTGAAAATTTCATAGCAATTCCATATCTTTCTAGGATTAGATTCCATAGATTCCATACCTTTCTGATTAGATTTCTGTAGAATCAAATCCTTACTATAGTATTTGAGGCCATCTAAAGATTGTGTGTGTGTGTGTGTGTGTGTGTGTGTGTTTATGTATGTATATTTAGGATATATATCAAATTGACTATGACATCCCATCCAATGAATAATAACAATTTCACCAGTTTGCAGATGACTTTGACAGTATACTATCAATACATTTGAACATACACACAGATGCATACACGTAGCAGCTCTCTTACAAATTTTTCTTTGTTATTCACCTGTATGTGGAGTAGTAGATTGGGAAAGATAGGGTAAAGGGGCTAAGTTTAGAGAGATTCTTAAAGCTAACCTGCTTTGGTGTATTTCTCACTTTTGCATAGTACTGAAAAAGTTGTATTTTTTTTTCTATTTTGCATATAGATTTTGCCAACTCTGAGAGAAGATTCTGGCTTTTTTTCCTGTCATGCTATCAATTCTTATGGGGAGGACCGTGGAATAATTCAACTCACTGTGCAAGGTAGGAAGACAGTATAATAAAAATAAATACAAAATATTATAAGAAATTTTGTAGCTTAGGAGAAAATGTTCAAAGAAATAAAAAAAAGACAATAATGGCCTTTAAAAAAACTAACAGCTAGCAAGGAAGTTTTTGTAGAATGGAAAAAACGGGTAAAAAACTAATATTATTTGTTCTATTTTATCAGAATTAGAAATCCTTCCTTTACTAATAGTCATATAATATATATCAACTACCATAAACCGTAAATAAGGGTAGATCTTGGTTCATAATTTTGACCAGATAGTGACTATCAACTGGAATATTATTCATAATACCATACCACATTGTTATAGTTTTCTAATACAGTGAAAGCTGGAAAAGTATGACACATTTTGAGTGGAATTCCTCTTCCCTGAAATATGATTAGGAAGAAAATATTTTAAAACTGAGTGAATTTTAATGTGCTATTGACATAAACAAAAATGGGTTTCATTTGCTTTTTGTTACCCAGAACCTCCAGACCCTCCTGAAATAGAAATCAAAGATGTGAGAGCACGCACTATTACCCTCAGATGGACCATGGGATTTGATGGAAATAGCCCAATCACAGGCTATGATATAGAATGCAAAAATAAATCAGGTAATTCCTTTATTTACATAGAATGTATGCCATTAAAAAATCTTTTTTTGCATTCATGTCTTTTGTTCTATTTCCTCCTTCAAATTACTTTGTAACCCTTTTTATAGTCTTAGAGGATACAAGGTTAAACTTTAAGGGCTTTTAAAGATCCTCTCCTTTCCATTATGTATCTTTCCCTAGCATGGAATGTGTCTGTATGTCATTTCAGTGGCTTGAGGTCTGTTCAGAGGGATACTTATTTACTCAGGTTGCCCTGTTATGCTTCCAGCATCCTTTTACTTTTGAAATGCTCCAAAGTAACACAGATCAAAGTCATATTTTCCCGTGATGAACTTGACATTAGAGCAATTGATTGTAATTCCCACTTGCTTCCTGACAGAATTAGGCCACTATCATTATTTTTACCTCATTTCTTTTCTCTTTCTAATTTTCCCAGTGGGGTAACTTCTCTGAGTAGTAACACATCAGTACAACTGAGCTTCAGCTATCCCTTCTTTTTTCTTCCCATGCTATTCATTCTTATGGAGGGGAAGGAGGGAAGGAAGGAAGGAAGGACAGAAGGAAGGAAGGAAGAAGGAAGGAAGAGGGATATTATTGCTTGCTGAGACTCTAAAATGACATTGCATTAACCTATTTGAAATATAGTAAGGGTTAGGCTAGTGGCACTTACCCACAGCATACAGCTAAAGTTGTCATGATGAGGCTAGGTCATTTGACTATAAGCTAACAACTCATATGTAAAGGTGACCACTATCAGGACCACAAAAGGTGTATTTATTAGCTTAAAATGGAAAATACAATTGCCATTTCAAACTTTTTCATCTGCTGTGGGGACAAAATACTCAAGCTACAACTTTCATTTTGAAATTTCCAATAGTCTATCAAAGAGAATGAAGAATTAGAATGGCTAACTTTATTAAAATAGCTAATAGGGTGAGAGGAGGTCACTAAATTGGCTTCATTGACATTTTCTTTGACATAATATTTATTTTGGATTGCATTGTCTTGACTTACTAGTATTTTTAATAAATGTTAAGCTAAGTGTGTCTATCCCTCAAGGCTCTGGTCTGGTCCTCTTCTCTTCTCCTCTCTTCATTGTTGGTCACATCAGCTCCAATGGACATACACATATATCCATATATATCCAAATACAAAGCTTCACATACTCTCCATTAGAGTCAAATTGATTATGTATAATATTTCATCTCCCACCTCCACGCTTTTTGCACTGCCATGTCTGGTATGCATTCATTCCTCAAATTTGCTTTGTAAAATGTTCTTTCTTCAAAGAACAGCTCATGTTATTAATACTCTCTCCCTTGAAATTTCTCTATACTACTTTATATATTCTTAGTCTTTAATTATCTGTGTACATGCAAAGTGAACAACATGTATTGGGACAGAAGTTAAGGGGATTGAAAGTTATCAGGAAGGAAAGTTAAAGTATTAATATTAATTAGTTAATGCCATCTTCAAGGCCCAACTCAAGGATCACCTCTTCCATGAAACTTCCCTATTTCCTCCAGCTAGGACAAATCAATACTTATCCAAATCTCATGCATGAGTCTTTTCATTGTCTCCTTACTTGATAACTTATATGATATTTGTATCTATACAGATCTTATCCTTCCTACTTTTTACTATAGTCCTTAAAGTCAGAGATTATGTAATTTTTCATCATGGCAGATATTTAACAATCATTTGTTAATGTGAAATAAACTATTTAAAGTGGAAAATGTGCTTTAGTGAACAAAAATCTGCCAAGCTATAAATAAATAACAATAAGGGTATTTGAGGTGTTGGACTGTTGAATTGTATATGTTATAAGTTTTTGAAGCTAGAAATAATTCACTGATGAAAAAGTAGATATGAATAAATCAAAAACTGCAAACTAAAGAGGCCTTCCTCAGCAGTCAGATGAAAAGAATGTCCTTTCAAAAAATATTTATTGGGACCACATGACCAACAAAATGTCAGAGTATTTTTTTTTGAAAAAGCTGTTCCAACCTTAAAACATCAAAAGACAGAAACTATGCAGCCTATATAGAGCAACTGAAACCAAATTCATAGTATAAGAAGACAAAGATCCAATACAAGTTAAAACCTCATGAACTAATTCCAGATAACTTTAAAACTTGAGATTATATTAATTACCCTCAGGATTAGGACCCTGCTTGTCTTCAGACAAAATTACGATGAGTAATTTTTAAATTAGTACTTTTTTAAAGCACATTAGTAATATTTAGTACTTTTAATGTACATTATTCTAGAATATACAAATAGTAGTTTCAATTTCTCCACTTACCCCAAAATTTGAGCTTTGCGCCTTGAAAATGTAAAATAATCTCAGAATTCCAGAGAACTGCAACAAACTAAAGACTAAAATGAAAAGCTAAAGAAATTCAGAAATGCTTCCTATCTTTTCCCCAACTTCCTGTCTTTTCCTTTTTCTTACTGAACCCTCAGAATAAGTAAATATATATATATACATACATGTGTGCACATGTGTGTGTCTGTGTGTGTATGTGTGTGTGTGTATTTTCTTGCTCATCCAGCTTCATGCTATTTCTGTGTAGGAAATGGGAATGAGGAAAATGTACAGTAAATGTTCTCATGTCCAAAAAGAAAGCTATCTGGCACTGTTTCCAGTCCCTATGATGACTAAGTTTTATAGAACTATTCTTTATATCTCACTCTCCCTCTTCCCACTTTAGTAACTTGGGCAAAAATGAGAAAGAATCAATAAGAAGAAGAAAACATGGGTTTTATTCATTTTTACAAAAGAGATTAAATACCATTAAGTATTGGGGCCAAATCAAAACATTCAATTTATTTCACTGTTTTAAGTACTTATCACTAAAAAGAAGTCTGTGAGGAGTTGCCATTTAGTGGGTAGAGTTCGGACGTACTGAGAAGAGCATTAACGTCAGGAAATCCTTATTTAAATCCTTAGACAATTATTGGCTGTGTCAACATGAGAAAGTCACTGAGAACTTCTGGTTAATGTGACAACCTGAACAGGTGGAGAGCCCCATTCTCTCCCACACATTCCAGAAAATATCTGAAGAGGACAACAGAAACCAGTAGAGACTGGAAAAGAGGTTACCCCAGAGAAAGGAGTGAGAGCTGTGGTAAACAAGCCTGGAATCTGCAGATTCTGAATAAATATCTTCCAGCAAAGTCACAAGCTAGCAAGTGCTCCAGCCATCAGAGCATGAAAATATATCTAAGCCCTGGATCATCTGAAGAGAAACTAGAGACAGAGCTTGCCCCATAAAGTCACTGCCCAGCCCTCCTCAGTGCACTGAGAGTCAAAACAGGAGACATGGCCCATTCTACATCTGGGAACACAAAGTTCCCAGTATAAATTCAATGGAAGGGATACTTTCCAGGATGTCTAAGACCAAATTGATTTTCAGTGTCTGAGTGAAGCCTTTCAGAGCCAGAACAAGATAAGGATTTAACTTCTAATTATATAAAGAAAAAGAAACCTATGGGCTAAGACCAGCACATGCAGACACCAGGAGGTAGAAGCCAGGGACTGAAGGGACTGCAGTCTAGTGTCAGGCCATTTATTTAGTTACTAAATAATAATAATACGTAATAAATAATAACAGTAATGACTTACAATAAATAGCCTAGTCTGACTTCAGAGGGGTATAGAACCAAAAATGATTTACCTAATCCATGCAAAAGTTCTGGAATAGCTAGAACCTGTCCCTGTCACAAAACTCCATTCCAAAACCTGAGAATGAAAACATGAATAAACTGACAAAAACACTGACCAATGAAGAAATATTATGGGTTAATTAACCCCAAGAGATAAACCCAGAAAAATTATTATTCAACATCAACTATAAGTAGAACCTTGGAGGGGTAAAATAACTTGGTGAAAGAAAAAAGTCCAAAGCTGGAAAACTGGAAGAAAATATAAGATATTTACTTTTTTTAAAAAAATTGATCTAAAAACAGGTAAAGGAGAGATAATTTAAGAATTAATGGACTTCTTGAAAACAAGGACCAAATAAATCCTGGACATCATATTTCTAGAAATCACAAAATAAAGATGCCCAGATCTATTAGGACCACAGAGCAAAGAGAAAATAGAACTTACCCGTCACCTCCTGGAGAAATACCAAATTAACAACACCTAAAGATTTCATAACTAAAATACAAAGTATTTGTGTTAAAGGAAAAAATATTTTAAGTCCTTAAAAGAATGAGTTCAAAAATGAAAGGAAGATGGATTCACACAAGTCTTGACAACAATAAATTTAAAGAGAAAATCTTGGAATAAAAAAAGGCAAAAGATAATGGCTTAAAATAAAAAAATAACTTAGCAAAATTGAGTACAATTGTAAAAGGGAAAAAACAGATCTTTAAGAGAATAGACTATCTTTAAACACTATTGATGAAAATACCAGGGGCTGAATAGAAACTTTGTAATTCAAACGCAGGACTCAAGAAAAACCTAGGAAGTTAAATATAGTTGAGCAACTAGAAAGAATTGAGCTATTTTTGATGGACTTAACATTCTAATGGGGAGGTTATTGTCTGTTCAGAATATTACTGTCTTCATGGATCTTAGAAAAAGTTATGTAACTTACAAATCTATGGAATGGTTGTGGTTTTCACGTGATATGGTTTTAAGAGATGAAAGAGAAAATAGGGAGAAAAAAGAATACGCTAGCGGAAAATGAAGAAGAAGAAAAAATTACTACTTCTCATAATTTAAGTATGTGAAAAGAAGAGTATTACAAACATGGAGGGAGATATTGAGCAAGGTAGGCTTCTCATTAACTTCACTCTTAAAGGAAATACACATTTGGTATAGAAATGCATTAAACTCAGCAGAGAAACAAGGGGAGGCAGAGAATGGGGAGAATGAGAAAAGGAAGACAGAATAAGAGAAGAAGTAGTCAATCACAAGGAACATAAACATCAACTTTGGAGGATGTATCAAAAAAATTGATTTAAAAAAAGAAAGTTTAATAAGCAGAGATGGGGGTCTGGACTTGATGAAAAGCAGAGCAGTAGAAACAGATCGCTTTTTTTGTAGATTGCTCCACATTCTTCTATTATACAAAGAGGGACCCAGGGAGAAAAGTATAAAATGATATTAAAATACACAATTAATGGATTAATTGTAAATATGAATTGAATAAACTAAAAAAAAACACGGGAGGATAACAATGTATTAGAAAGAAGAATCAAACAATATTTTACTTAAAAGAAACACACTTGAAACATAAGTTCCAGGATGGAAAAGAGTTATTGTGGTCACTCATAGAAAAGAACATAGGACAAGAGTAGTAAACACAACTGTCCTTAGATCATGCCACCTTGGATGAACTGAGGCATAACAAATTCTACTCCGGTCCCACATTTTAATACTTTGTGAATATTTATGCCATGATACAAAACAATTCTGAAGGACTTATGATAAAAAATGCTATCCATCTCCAGAGAAAGAACTGATGGAATCTGAATGTAGATTGAAACATACTCTTTCTTTGCTTTATTTTTCTTGGGCGTTTTTTTGGTCTGTTTTCTTAAACAAGATGACTAACATGGAAATAAGTTTTGCTTGACTACATGTGTATAATCTGTATATCAAATTACTTGCCTTCTCAATGAGAAGCTGGGGAGAATTTGAAACTCAAAAAATTTTTAAATGCATGTATAAAAATGGTTTTACATGTAATTGGGGAAAAATAAAATTGTTAATAAAAAATGCAACACCCCTTTATGCTAAAACCTGTTTTTAAAATTGAAATAATTGTAATTTCATTAATATGGTAAGTAGGATCTATTTTCAACCAAGAGATAGGATTATCTATAATAAAAAAAAATAGGGATCTTACCAATAAGATTAGAGGTAAAGTTATCCATTGGGACAGTAGGTGGCACAGTAGAGTATTGGGCCCCAAGTCAAGAAGACTCATGTTCCTGAGTTTGAATCTGGCCTCAAACACTTTACTAGCTGTGTGACCACTTAATCCTGTTTGCCTCAGTTTCCTCAGCTATAAAATGAGCTACAGAAGGAAATGGCAAACCACTCCAATATTTTTGC
Source organism: Vombatus ursinus (assembly GCF_900497805.2). Lineage (NCBI taxonomy): Eukaryota > Metazoa > Chordata > Mammalia > Diprotodontia > Vombatidae > Vombatus > Vombatus ursinus. The sequence continues at coordinate 3,964,502 of NW_020954702.1, forward strand.
CAAGAAAACCCCAAATGTGATAATGAAGAGTCAGACACAACTGAAGGAGAACAAAAAAAAAGATATGCATTATCACTACTATTTTAAAAATAACTTCTGAATTACTAGTTATAGCATTAAGAAGAAAAAATTGACAGCATAAACAAAGGGAAAGATGATGCAAAAATTATACCTTTTAGAAGATAACATGATGGTTTACTTAGAAAACACTAGTCAACTAAAACTAAATGAGACAATAACTTCACTAAAGTAGCAGAACATAAAATCAACTCACAAAAGTGTCAGTCTTCCAATAAAATGCAAATAAAAAGGAAATTCTTTTCACAAAAACATATAGACTATATAGAATATATGGGAGTCCTCCTACCGCCATGTGAGGATATCACATGGATACAACTGCAAAACACTTTTTCACTTATTTCCTTTAACATCATAAATCATTTCTTCCTCCAGATATTTTTTTATTATCTTGTATCTGTAAATTTGATAATTTGATTGGCTAAATTAACTTTGGTAGTACTATCATTTTGTGATGTTGACATGACTAAGCTTTGGGAAGATATTTAATTTGTTCTTTATTTCTTTTAAGTAAAGTTTTGTAAATAGATGTATATAAGTATTAGGTGTGATTTGGTGGATTATTTTATGCACATGTGACTAAGACATCCATTTCTAGTATTATATCCTATATTTTCTTTTAATTTTTAAAAGAATGTTGTCGATTTCTGTGGATTTGTTTTGTAGCCTGAGTATTTAGAGAGGCTATTAATTTCCAAAATTAGTTTTCTTGCTAATTTCCTAGGATTTTCTAAGTAAACCTTCAGGAAGTGATCAAAAAATAGGGATAGTTTTGTCTCCTCTTTGCTTATCATCATGTTTTAATTTTCTTTCTGTTGTCCTATTGATATTTTTAACATTTCTATTGATAAAATAATAGTAGCAAAAGGAGGCAACCTCAATTAATACCTTTTTTTAAAAAAATTTAGAAATCTCCTAATGTTTTCCCACTGTATAGTCGATCTTTTTTAGATACTTATATTTTTTTAATTTTCTTATACATTTTAGCATTTTTAGTATAAGTGATTGTTATTCTTTGTCAAAGGCCTTTTTCTGCATCTCTTGACATATTCATGTGGTTTGGGTCACCTTGAATTGTTAGTTATGTTGTTTTCCTAATGTTGAAACATCCATGCATACCTAGTATAAATCCAATTTGAGCATAAGAAATGATTTGTTTAGCTAAATTGCTGTCATTTGGGAGATAGTTTTTTGGCCAAAATTTCATACAAATTTTTTTATATCAATATTCAACAATGACTTTTGTCTAAACTCTTTCATTGCTTTACTCTCTCCTGGTTTAGGATTAGGATATTTGCTTTATAAAAGGAATTTGGTAGAATGTTTTTTTTCTGAAATTTTTAGAGCAATTCATCTAGCACAGGTGTTGTCACAAAAATAGATATTAATAGCTATTAATTTATGTAGACTAGTTCTTAAGTTAAAATTTGATAGAATTTTAAAAATCTTTCCTATCACTTTCATATCAAGTTTAATTATCTTTTGAAATATTAGATTATTTAATATCCCTATTTGATCTAGTAAGCTGGGCATTTTATATATGTTTACATAGTCATTTATTTTGAGCTATCAATTTTGTTGTCATATGATTGTATTTAGTAAGATCTGATTTTATTTATTTCTTCTGGGTTTGTTGTGATTTTTCCCTCATTCATCTTTTTTCTTAATTTAATTTGCCTCCCTTTTCTTTTCAATCATTATAATGGGAATCTGGTGCCTTCAAAGACCCCATTTCTGGCTTGGCTCTCTACATGGAACACAATGGGGAGATGTTTTTCTAGAAGAGTAATCATGATATGTAAGGGAAATGCCTGGACATTGTATAACTGGTTCCTTTTGGCTACTTTTATAGTTACTAGTATCTTCATTGGCTAGTACTATTGGTGTCTTCAAAATGACCCGAGTTTGCTCTAGCCACTGCTTTGCTTCATCCAAGTCTGAGAGGTTCACTGACTGCTTCCTAACATCTCATGAGAGACTATTTTGTAAGGCTAAAGGCCTCCATTTGTCAACATGTCTTGAAAGGGGAAAAAACCTTGAGGCCTTTGACCTTACTCTATAGTCTCTTACCAGATACTATGAGAAGACTCACTGATCTCCTCCAGAATGGAATTGAGCAAAGTTGTGGCTGAAGCTGACTCAGGCTTTTTTGAAGAAGCAGACAATACTAGCTACACAGATGTTTGAAAAAACTCCTTAAAACCACATGGTTAGCTAATTGGAATCACTCACAGAATGTCTACACATACTCCAGTCTCTTCAAGGCACTCCCTTTACACATCATCACAATTCTCCCAGAAGCAATCTTCCCAACATCCTCCATGTGAAAAAAGTTGTATCAGCAGAGCAAACTGATAGGGTCTGGCCAAACCCCTATATTTTCAGGTTGGATAAAGATTTATCAGTGTTGGTAATGTAACCTTGAAGAACTGATTCTTGGCCCAGAGTTCTGGTGCACTGAGCCCATTTTGTCTCCCAAAATGGTGAATCTGCTAGATTTATGCACATGGTCCAGAAGAGGTTCAGTCCCAGGGGAAGTCTTCCCTAATGAGACAGAGGACTAGGCTTCCTTTTTTCACACTCTTTGGTTTGGGTATTTCCCACCCCAGGACTTAGATTACGATTGATTTTAATTTAGTTTACATCTAGGTTTCCTCAAAAAGTAGGAGTGAGTATTCAATGTATAATACGAATGAGGTATGAAATAGGTATTGTTTTTTTCTACACAAAAAGGAATACTAAACACAAAATAACCATACATTTGACAATAACCAACTTTAAATAGGCTCAGTACCTCAAGTTGTATCTACTATAGTAATCCATTCATAGACTGTAACTTTACCCTCATCATAACATAAAGCAATTTGTGGGACTGCTGATTAGGTATTTCACATTTCTCCTCAGCTCCACAATGTCCATACCACTCTGAGTACATGTTTACTGGTAGAATGACCAGGTTTGGGACAATTCTCTTGCAAGTGGCTATTTTATCAGAGTACTAGAGTGGTTCTTGGTTGCTCCTAACCAAGCACCCAGTCGGTGCTGTCTTGATAGGACTTCAGACCTCCAAACCCCTGACTCACAAAGTTGTCTCCAAGCCTCAAATATTCATCTCAGGGTATTCATTTACTTAACATCAGGAAAAAAAAAACACAGAGTGCAAGAGGCATCTAGATGTCCAGGTGCCAGGGTGTTCACTTGAGTCCTCTTCTCTGGCTTCTATATGAAAATAGTCTTCATGATTCTGGGATAGAGAAGGACAAGCCCTTCTGCATTTGTCCTAGAAGTCCTTCAGTTGCACAGTGCCACATTCAAAGTGGAAGGAAGAGAGAGCCAGCCAGAAACTTTCTCTCCTTTCAAATGATGCAGTACCTGCACTCCCTCCACAGAAGCTGTCACAGAAAGGATCAAGGGACCACTCAGCGTGTTCCTCATGTTGAATTACCAAGTCCTTTAAGTACTGAATCACCACATAACTGGAAGAACCCAATGAGCTGAACATCTTTGAATACTTCAAATGCTGTAAGACTGTCACTGAGGTCCTAAGAAGTTTCAAATAACATATTCCCTGAAATAGTCCCTAAAGAACCAGCTTTTGGTTTTGTTTATCACTTTTATAGTCTTTGGGGCATCTAACTTATCTATTTTTCTTCTGATTTTCAAGATGGCTCTTTTGTGCTTATTTTGAGTTTACTTATTCATTGGCTTTCTAATTTTTAAGTACCTATTCAGTCCATTAATCCTCTCTTTTTCTATTTTGTTGATGTATGTTTTAGGGATATATTTTTTCTTCTGAGGACTGCTTTAGCTGCATCCAAAAAATTTTGGTATGTTGTCTTGTCATTGTCATTTTCCTTCAAAAATTACTCATTTCTGTGATTTGTTCTTTGACCCACTCATTATTCATTCTCCATTTAGGTTTGTGTCTTTTGGTTATATTTCCTGTATTTAATACTTTTTATTATATTAAAAGCTGTAACATATTTTTAGTATTTCTATCTCTTTACATTTATTTGAAATTTCTCTGTGGCCTGTTTTTGTGAAGTCACTATGTGGTATAGAGAAATATGTAGTGGTTCCATTGAGAAGATACATCATTAAGCTCTAATAGTTTACTCATTGACTATCTCCAATAGTTATTCTATATTTTCCTATTTTTGTTACATCCATCCACCTCTGGAAGAGGAACATTAAAGTCTCCTACTATTATTGTACTACTACCTGTCTTTCTGCAATTCAGTTAATTTTTACTTTAAGAACTTGGATGCTATGCAATTTGGGGAATGCATTACTGATTACTGTGCTCTATTTAATGGTTCCACTCACCTAATGCAATTTTATTGTTTATCTATATTGATGTCAATTTAAAATTTTCTTTTGTTAACATGATTAAAATTCTTGCTTTTTTGGACTGACCTGGTGTATAATAAATTTTGTTCCAATCTCTCATTTTAATTATATGTGTCTGTGTTCGTTAAATGTTTCTTACAAACAAAAGAACATGGAGTTTTGTTTTCTTATACATTCTACCACTCTCATGTTTTATTGGATTCTTTATCAAATCTCAAGTTGAGAGTTCTCTTTGTTTTCCTCATATCTCATTATTTTTCCTTTTGTTAGGTTTTTAAAAAATTCTTTCTTTTTTAAGTTAATACTTTCTCCTTAAGATTAGTTTTACTTAAACTATGTTGATTCAAATCTATTCAGGATCTATTCCCCAAACTACTTCCTCTCTGCCTCACTGCCACTTCTCGCATTTATCAACCCCTTCCCTAGTTTAAAGGTTCTACTTAAATCATTGATTTATTTTTCTTTCTTTTATTTATCACTTCTATATATCTTCCCTTGTATTTTTCTTTTTCTTTTAACTCTTAGCTATATGGTTAGTTTAAAATCTCTCCCCTTCTCCTCCACTCTCCTTCAAATTTTTATATTTGCTAGTTTTTTTTCTGCTTTTTTCTAAAAAGCTTTTGTTTAGTTTGTTCTTGACATGAATTCTTTTCAAGTCAAGTTACCAAACATTTATTAAGGGCCTACTATGTGCTTGGCAATGCACTATCAAGTAGGAAAAGGTAAAAGGAAGAAAAAAAGGCCAGTCCATGCTCTCAAGGAATTCAGTCTAATGAAAGAGACAACATATAAACAATTATGCAAAACGAGATGTATACAAGATAAATTAGGGAAATTTTCAGAGGGAAGGAATTAGCATCAAGGGAGACCAGGAAAGACCTCTTGTGAAAGATGGAATTCAAACTAGGACTTAAAAGAAGTCACGGAACCTAGAAGATAAAGTGGAGAAGGCCTGGAGGACAGCCAGTGAAAATAGCTGGAGTCAGAAGATGAAGTGTATTGATGAAATATCTGTAAGTAAGCTGAGATCACTGGATCTTAGAGTATGTGGAGTAGGGTAAGATATGAAAAACTAGAAGGGTAAAAGTGGGGCAGATCTATTGAATACAGGGATGACATAGCCATACTTGAGATTTAGGAAGATCAATTTGACATCTGGGTGGAGGATGGACTGGAAAAATAATAATACAGTTGAGGTAAGGAGGACCTACACTACAGGGTGACAGTGTGAGGAGAGAAGGGAGTATTTATGAGAGATGTTCCAAAAGTGGAATTAACAGGACTTGGAAACCAATTAGCTATCAGTGAGTGAAAGTGGCTGAGGAGTTGATGATGACACCTAAGTTGTGAACCCGGGTAACTAGGAAGATGGTGGTGCCCTTTACAGTATTAGGAAAATGAGGAAGAGGAAATGTCATGGTGGTGAGGGGAGAGAGAGAGAGATAATGAGGTAAATTTTGGACATGTTGAGGTTAAGATGTCTCTGAGATATCAACCTCAATGTATCCAATGTATCCAATAATCAATTAGATCTGAGACCAGAAGTCATGGTTATAGTGAGATATGCAAATTCGAGATTGAAAATGATGATTGAATCCACAAGAGCTGATGGGATCACCAAGTAAAATAGTATAGAAGAAGAGAAGAGGGCCCATAATAGATACTTACATGGTAAGAGGACCCGACTTGGATGAGGATCCAGCCAAAGGGCCTAAGAAGCAGCAGTCAGACAAGTAAGAAGAGAAACAGGAGAAAGCAGTGTCATGAAAACCTAGAGGAAAAAGAGTATCAAGGAGAGAACAGTGATCTACAATGCCAAACACTACAGAGAGATCAAGAAGGATGAGAACCGAGAAAAGGCCATTATATTTGGAAATTAAAAGATCATTGATAACCCTGGAGAAAACATTTTCACTTGAATAATGAGGTCAAACCAGACAGCAGAGAGTAAAGTGGTAGTGAGTGGAAATGAAGTGGAGAGACCCTTTTCAAGGAATTTAGTCACAGAAGAAAGAAGAGATATTGGATGAAAACTTGAAGCGATGTGATCAAGTAAGGATTTTTTGGGAAATGATGGAGACGTGGACACCTTTGTAGGCAGTAGAGAATCAACCAGTAAGCAGGGAGAGACTGAATATTGTGAGAAAGTAAGACTGATAGATGGGAAATCTACTAAAGAATACCAGATGTAATTGAGATCACTTGTGCATGTAGAGGAGTTTTCAAGGAGAAAGGAAACCTCTTCATGTGAGATGGGTTGAAGAAGTGGTGGAAGGCAATTGAGTTATATGAGATGAAGAGAAGAGGATGAGTTGAAACTCTCAATTTAAGGCCTCTATTTTTTGGTAAAATATGAGACAAGGTTCTCAGCTGAGAAGGAAGTAGGGGAAAGGGAAGGCATGGGAGATTAGAAAATAGAGAGAAAGGCTTGAAAGGGTTGCTATGGTATTGGGATAGTGAATCAGTTAGGGAGGTGTAAAAAGATTGATTATTACAATGAGGGCCCAGATGAGATCATATAATATAAATTTGTGGTGAACCTAGTCATTATGGTTTTGTGATTTTTTTCCACGTCTGCCCAGCAGCACAAGGAATAGGTGTAAAGGCATAGATTATGGGAGTAATCTAGGCTGAATCTTGACAGGGTAGGATTGGTGAAAGGATAAGATGGCAATGTAGTATTGAACTGGTTCACTAATGGGTCAAGATGGGAAAGAAAGGAAAGTATAGCAAGTGTAAGGAAGATGACTTGGGAAAGAACTGAATGGTGAAGAGATTGGACATCACAGTCAGTTTATCAATCAATAAGCATTTATTAAGTATGTACTATGTTCTAGGCACTGTGCTAAGTCGTAGGATTACAAAGAAAGGCAAAAGAGTCCCTTACCCTGAGGAGCTCACAATCTAAGGGGGATATAGTATACAACCAACTATGTACAGATGAGTCATATACAGTATAAACAGGAAATAATCCACAGAGGGAAGATACTAAAATTAAGAGGGGTTGAAAAAGGCTTCCTGAAAGGTGGGGTTTTAGTTGGAACCTGAGAAAGGCCAAAGAAGCCATGAAGCAGAGATGAAGAGGAAGATGAATGAGAAGCAGTCAGTAAAGATGCTGAGAACTGAGATGGAGCTTCCAGTAAAAAGATCAGAAAGGAGGCCAGTGTCACCGGATCTCTGTAGCACTGGCATGTTACATCATTACATAGAAGGAGGACTATTATAAAAGACTTGAACACTATACAGAGAATTTTACATTTAATTATGGAGGTGATAGGGAAGCACTAGAGTTTATTGAAGAGGGTGGTGACATGGTTGGAACTGTACTTTAGAAAAAACCACTTTGCTGCTTGAACAGAGGATTGACTAGAAGGGGGAGATACATGTTGCAGGCAGATTAGGGAAGTTCAGAGTTCATCAACATGAAGTGGAACATTTGTAAGTGATCGGACAATTAAGGGTTTGACCATGTCTGTTGTAGCTATGGTGGGGTGAAGGTTGAGGTCATAGAAATTAGGAAGTTGAGGAAATGGGGGTTAAGATGTTTGAGAGATTTTCAGTATGCAATATGCTGAAATCCTCCAGTATGAGGGCAAGAGTTGAAGAGGAGAGAAAGATGGTGAGCCAGCACTAAAGTCACTGAGAAAAGCAGAATGTCCTGCCCAGAGGCTGGTAGATAACAGCTACCAGAACTTGATTGGGTGGTAAAGATGGAATGAGCCACAAAGGACAAGAGCTGATTGAGAATAGAGGTAGAAGAAGAGCCTGGAAGTGGTGATGAGTAGAAGGAGGAATAATTCACCTTTCCACCTAGACTGGCAAGCAAAAGTCCTACTAGTGTTGGAAAGGGTGGCCAAGGAAGCTTGTCACCAGAAGAAAGCCAGGTTTTGGTGGGCACTAGCAGATGACCGAGTGAGAAAACTAGAGCTAGAATGATAGAGGAAAAAGAGTTAAGTTGAGGGGGAGAAGAGAATAGAGAGATAGCAGTGGAGGAGAGAATGAGGTTTAAATAATGACAGTTCCAAGTTCCACATCACTGGTATTAGAAAGCATGATGGAATGGGAGCTTTTAATCATTGAGGAGTAAGTTCAGGTAGTATATCAATATTTGTAGCTATTCAGCTTCAGGATGGGCATCTCTCAGGGCTTTAGGCAGCCATATGTAACTGGAAACCTGGAAATGGGAGGGAGGAGAGATACCCCCATGGGGAATCTCAGTCAGGTGACTGATGGAAGGAGTGAGATAGACTGGTGTGTCCTTCCTTATTGATTGATTGGCAACCACTAATAATAAGAGACATTCACATTAAAACAACTCTGAGGTTCCACCTAATAACCATTATACAAGCAAAGATGACAAACAAATGAAATGAATTTTTTTTGAGAGCTTGTGCCTGAACATGTGAATTGATCCAACTATCCTTTGAAGTAATTTGGAATTATGCACTAAAAGTCACTAAATTGTGCATGTCCTTTGATTCAGTGATACTTCTACTAAGCATATACCCCCAAAAAGATCAAATAAAGAGGACCAATATACACAAAAATTTTTATAGCAACACTTTTGTTGTAGCAAAGTACTGGAATCAAAGTTTGTACCCATTAATTGGGGGATAGCTGAGCAAATTATGGTATGTGAATATAATAGTATATTACTACACTTTCAGAAATCATGAATGGGATAGAGTAAGGGAAACCTAGGAGAACATCTATGGAGCCATGAAACAAACAGAAGCAGAACATAGTAAACATTCTGAAAAACTAGATATATGATCATTGCAATGACCATTTTTTATTTCAGAAGACTAATATGATCAATACATGGACTTGCTGTGGTTTCATGGTGTGTCATTGTGGCACCGTCTCAAAGAATTCAGAATCAGACCACCTCTAATTCGAGCATGGCATTTATTGAAGATTGAAGTCCCTCAGAAGCAGGCTAGGTTCCAAGAGGAACCAGCAACTTAGTAAGACAACACAGGCAACTTTATATTGTATAGATGATGATTACACAACAGAAATTTTGAATATTAAAAAATCAGGAGGGGTTTGTTAAAGGATTAGGTAATAGGAAAGGGGTCCCTTCTATGGTTTGGTGGTCAAACATCCTGGTCATGCAGCTTTCTGATTGGCTAGCTATTGTGGTCCTATCTGGTCAAGATGGATAGTTAGGTATTGTGGCCCTGTCTTGGGCTAAATGGATGATGGGATCGCGGTTGAGTACAAGGACACACTTGTTCAAATATATGAATTGGATCTGGGGGCAGTGGCTAGCTGGGGCAGTGGCTGTATTGAGTATTAGGCCTGTGGTGTGGTTAAAGCTAGATTGTATAGTTAAATCAGGACAAGCCTGCTATTCAGTGGGGTCCAAAAGGAAGTTAGAATATTGGGGCTGGGAGCAGCTTTATTAGGATTTCATCAGACTTGTTTTCCTTGATTATTTGTTACAAGGGAAGTTTTTTTAATTTTTGGAGAATGGGAGAAGTCACAAGGAGGAAAATATGTGAAAGTATCCCCAATGCCAAAAAAGTAGGGAAAAAAATTGAAAGACCATCAAAGAAATTTTTTTTTTAAATATACAGAAGAAAGCAGAAGGAAATTTATATTGGGGCACAGACAAGTAGGACAGTATTGTAATTACTATGTTAAACTTAATATGTACTTAAATATATGGGTAACAGAGTCAAGGAGTCACATGCTCATCTTTGTATAAGGAAACATTTACATTTATAGTGATAAAAACTTTATAGTGATAAAAAGAACAAAATTTTAAAGTCATCTAAACTCTCAACACCTCACTTTCCTTATCAGAAAAAAAAAGGAGAATAATAATACTTTCATTTCCTCCCTCATAATGTTGTTATAAGGACAGTACTGGGCAAACATTAAAATGCTCTCTATCACATCATTATTATTACTATTTTCAAGGCAATGTTCTAGATGCCAGGGATACAAAGACAAAAAAGAAGGCCCATGATATCAAGGAGTTTACACATGATTAAAATATCTTTGCCTTCTCACAGTTGAAATATGAGCTCCTTAAGAGTAGAGACTGCCTCCTGGTGCTATTTGTATCTCCAGTGCTTAGCACAGTACTTGGCAAATACTGAGCACTTACTAAATGATGATTTTTGAAAGAAAGGTCAAGTTTTGTGATATTTAGGGTTAAACATAGAGGCTGGAACTATGAATTCATAAGTATAGGGAACTCCCCAATTAGAAACCTCCTTGTATCAATGCAGGTTGGCACCTTTCCTGATAATTACGGTTTTAGATATTTCCATAATACAATCATTTCTCCTAATATGTTTATATTTGCTTATTTATAAATTACATACATATACTAACATATCCATAATTAAGTACAATAAAACACAAAAAATTGAAGTTAGAAAAGATGAGGCAAAAGTGAAAATAATTGATTCTACAGTCACTAGGAAATCACTGCAGTTTATTGTGTAAGAGAATGACCTTGTAGGAAATGATCTTTAGGGAAATCACTCTGGCAGTTGTATGTAGAATGAATTAGAGAGTGGAGATATTTGAGGAAGGGAGAGCAATTAGGAGGCTACCTGAAACAGGATGGTTGTTGTGTGAGTAAGTAGATAAGAAAAGATAGGAGAGATGTGGAGGAAGAAACAAAATTTGGCAACTGATGGAGAGAATGTGAAGGAGAGTGAAGAGTTGAAGATGACACCAAGATTGTAAGCGTAGAAGGAATTAAGGTGTCTCTGACAATAATAGGGAAGTTTAGAAAAGAGGTGGGGTTAGGGAGAAAGATAATGATGATGCCTCATAAGCCATCCATATCTTCTTATCCTAGGCACCTAACTCTGCCCCAAGAGAAATAAAAATGAGAAGTGTAGGACTCTTACTTTTGGGTCACTGCCCCCGAATGGAAAGCCTTTCCTCTTAAGGCTGTATCCATGAGGCTGTGGGTGCCAGGTTTTGGTTGCTTGAGGTAGGAAGTGGTGTACAGACAGCTGGACACTGGAAGTCAGTCCATTGGTCCTCACTTTGCATAACCTCTGGCTTAGAGGTTATGTTTTTGCGTAAGAACACATGACCAGAATGTGTGAAAGTCAGACCTTGAACACAGGTCCTCTGACTCCAAGATCAGCTGTCTATCCCATCTTGGTTTTCCTGTGATATTTAGGATAAATTTCATTGTCAGTGTTGTTAAATGCCAATACCTCTTAGAAGTCAATAATCTTATAAATAATTTCTTTAAAAAACAGAATAAGCCTTTATTCCATTATGAGTTTTCTAGCACTTCACGAGAAGAAGTTAGATAATAATCTGTCAACGATGTTGTGAAGGGTATTCTTATATGGGATAAGGGTCTGCATTAGATGACTTCTAAAAATCCTTTCCAAATGAAAGATTCTATGATTATAGCTTGCTAAACTTAGGGAACAAAAGACTAAAGAGTCATTTAATAGCAATCTTTCTAAAAAATTAATTGTGAGCTTTTAATCTTCAACAAAAACAAACATTTCAAGATATAAAGAATAGGAGAGAAAAGAAAAGACAAAAAGAAAAAAAAAGAAAAGATAATAAAAGCTAAATTCACTAAATTCACTAAAATGTGAATTTCTGCCAAGTAAGTTTAACACATACACATACACACACACACAAACACACATACCATGTTTAACAATATGACAACCAAGTCATAATTGTGTCCCCTCCACTTCTGTATTTTATTTTTATTTTTTGAACAAAGCATTTTTAAAATGCTATTAAAGTGTAGGGTCAACTAGGTGGCATAATGGATAGAATTCTGGGCCTGGAGTCAGGAAGATCTGACTTCTAATCTGGCCTTAGACATTAATATCAGCCACGTGTCATTTAACCAGGTTTGCCTCAGTTTCCTCATCTTTAAAATGAGCTGGAGAAGGAAATGGCAAACCACTCTGGTATCTTTGCCAAGAAGACCCCAAAGGTGTCATGAGGAGTCAGACATGACTAATACAACTGAACAACATGTTAAAAATGGTTTCTTAAAGCACGTTTTCATCATATCTACCCACACTACCCACTAACCTTCCTTCTCCTTCAAGTATAAGCCTTCCCTTATAACAAGTACTGTCTGTGTGGTCAAGCAGAGCAAATCAACACATACCACCATAATTCAAGTTGGCATTAATTGTGACTATTCTTTCCCCAATTCTATCTTCTCTCAAACTCTCCTCTTATCTCTCCACTTCACCTATTTTGCTGTTGATTATGATGTATTTCCACATTAACCTCTATATATGCATAAACACACACAGATGTCTCTTCCATCTTCTTTCTCCCAGATCAGATAAAAGTGAGGTTAATTTTGGGGTAAGTCAGTAAACATTTAACTGCTGGTTCTCAAGACAAAATGTACACACAACACACTTTTAAATTCAATCTTTATTATTAACATTTTCTCATCACTCTTTTAAGTCTTTTAAGTCAAAGAATCTATTCAACTCTGTATTTCACTTTACCTCTGTAGATTTACATTCATTTTCCAGGTTGTTATTCTTGTTCATAAGGCTTTTTATTTTTCATTTTGTTATACTGTATTCCAAGTTGTTGCAACGAAGTCTTTTGTGATCATAATTATAATTCCTTGGCGCTCAATCTCTTTTTTTTTCCTGGCTATTAGCAATGGTTGTGTTGTCATTAATGTTGTTGTCATCATCATTGTCACCCTGAAAAGCCTGGATTTTGGTTATGCCATCTCTGGATACATTCAATTTAAGGTGTATGTGGGTGTGTGTGTGTGTGGGTGTGTGTGTGTGTGTGTGTGTGTGTTTATTTCAGGAGGTAAATAATATATTCTTTCTATTGCTACTTTTCCTGTGGTTTTATTAATTTTGGACAATTTTCTTTTATGATTTCTTGAAATATGATATTCAGGGTTTAAAAAAATTGGTCATGGTTTTCAGAGTTTTTGTAATTCTTTTTTAATTAATTATTTTAATCTATATTCTTTTCCTCCCAAAACCCCATTTACAAATATGTGTAGTCAAGCAAAACAAATTCCTCTATTGGTTATACCAACACATCCACATATAAAATAAATACGTGTATGTGGATGTGTGTCGCAATCTGCACGCTGAGGTCATTAAATTTCTTTCAAGAAGTAGGTAACATGTTTTATCATGTATCCTTTCAATCTTGAGTTTAATAATTCTTATATCGTCTTTGCTCCTTATGTTTCCCAGGTCAATTCTTTCATATGGTAGATATTTCAAATATCCTTCTAATTTTTCAGACTTTTGACTTTGTTCCAATATTTCTTGTTGCCTCATTGAATCATTGAGTTCTGTTTGTCCTATTTTGTTTTTCAAGGTTTCAAATACTTGGCTGAGACTGACTTATTTTTGCTCTAAGATTTTTATTCTTTCTGTTCAAATTTTATTTTATAACCTTCTCTTTGGGTTCTTTATTTCTTCTATCTACTCTAAGACACTTTGCAAGCAAGTCATTCTTTTTTTCTGAAGTTCTACTTGTAATTGTTTTGGAGTTATTTCCTTCCTTTAAGAATTTATTTTTTAATTACTTTAACTAATAGTGTGTATTATCGGAGAAATCTTTCCCATTTTATTTTTGTCTATAGTTTCAGTATTTAGATTATGGCTTTGAGCCAAGACCAAGATCTGCCATCTCAAGCACTTTTGGATGGGGTTGCTATGTCCAGATCCTATTTTTCAATGTAGTCTGGAAGTGGCTTCTCTGTAGTCCTTGAATGGGGCCCAGGCCATTTTCTTCAAAGTCCTGGACTGGGATTACAACATTGTCCTGGGACAGAGATTTGGTACCAATCTCAGTTCACTGATACACTTTGCAACATCCATCCTGGGACATCTCCTGATTCAGGTCACATTTGACATTCACCACTTCCTGGTGCTGTAACTGGAGGTCAGCAGCTTTAGGTTTTAGCTCTGGAATGGCTTAACTTGAGATTGTACTACCTTTTGGCTAATCTCCTAAGGCATTCCTAGATTCCAAATTTCACTAGCTTCAGTCAAAAACCACTTAATCCCCAGAGCTTCTTCTTGTGTAGTCCTTTATGGGTTAGAGGAGTTTAGTGATTTTATTTTTGTTTCTGCAAATAGCTCTTTTCTTTCATTGTCAGTAATTGTTCTTGAAGAGATATGGGTTTAGCTAGAATCTTTAACGTTACCATCTTAGCTGGAAGCTTGCCTAATAATAATCTTAAGCTATTCTGAAATAGTCTACTATTGGTAGTCAGCAGCTGTGTTTGACAATAGACAATAGGAAAGAGGTAATAGGTATATTAAAACAGGAAGAGGATAGATGTCATTGTTTTGCTGTTAATAACACTGGCAATTTCTCAAAGTGCTTTCATACTTTTCATATTGAGTTTAATCTTAAATCTGTCACTGTGAGATGTTCTTCTCACTTTTATTGATGGAGAAACTGAGTCACATGTAGGCACGTTTCTTGTTCCGAGATCATCACCAAGTTAAAAGCAGATCTGAGGGTAGATCTCAAATTAAAAAAAAAATTTATAGAACTGATCATATTCATAGGCAGGGTAGGCAATTACCTGTAATCCAGAGATGGCAAACTATCTGCCCACATTTTGCAGTGGCCAGGAAAATTACTGAATGCAGCTCAAACTAGATTAAAATGTAACTGGAAAATGTTTAACAAAAGCAACCAAAAATGTACTATAGCATATATAATTTAAATTTGTGGTTTTTTTAAGCAAGCCCTATAGGCAACTAGGTGGTGCAGTGGATAGAAGGCCAGGCCTGGAGTCAGGAAGACTCATCTTCCTGAGTTCAAACCTGGTCCCAGACACTTACCATCTGTGTGACCCTGGGCAAGTCACTTAACCCTGTTTTGCCTCAGTTTCCTCATCTGTAAAATGATATGGAGAAGGAAATGGCAAACCACTCCAGCATCTTTGCCAAGAAAATCTCAAGAGTCAGACACAACTGAAAAACAACTGAACAACAGTAACAACAAAGTAAATATGTGGCTACAGGGATCTGTTTCTATTTGAGTTTGACAGTACTGCTGTAATACGTCTTGAGAAGGGTTATAGAAAGATTTCACCCCAAATATCTGCCCATTTGCCTGCTGAAAATCTATTATAAGATAGTCATTCCTTTGATGAAGCATTGTGTTAGAAATAAATAATATTTTATTTATATGTTTGTGTTGCTTAGTATCAGATTACCTTCTATCCTAATAACTAACTGAGATCCTGTCCCTGAGTGAAAAGTTTTGATGGGGAAGGGGAAAAGGACAAATTGTGGAGCATGGGAAATTGATTAAGGAGGATAGACCTAGGTAAGATAGCACAATGAGCAATTGATGGAAACTCCTTCTTTAGTGATTACAAAGAAATCTAGTATTTAAAGATAATTTCAGAACAATCTGATTTAGAAGAGTGGGCTGGATTAGATAATATTCCAGTCATAAATCTGATCACCCATCCCTCAGTATTCTAGTGGGGAATTTAATTCTTAAATGCCTGAAACCAAGTTTTTCAGGTTTCCTATTATAATTGGATCTTTCTTAGATTCATACATATATTTTGAGAACAAAAGACTGATAGGTCCTTTGTCTAGAAGAAAAAGAGCAAAACCTACCACTGTTATCCTAAAATTTTCTGATTGGACTATATACAATGGGCTTAAAAAGAAGAAAGTAAGAATGGTTCTGCACAAATTCAGAGACTTTTTGATCTAAGATACACAGGTAATGATCAAAAGTTGGAGATGTTTAAATGTGAAGCCATTAAAATAAACCATTTCTATGACCAAAGTAACTAATACTGATATGTCCAATATATAGTTGACAAGCACAAATTAGAATTACCCAATTAACCTAGAAGCAGGAACATTGTCTGATCTTCCAGAAAATTGTCCTGCTGTGAAGACAAGTCAAGGTTAAGATCAGCATTTCTAATGTGGCTATGGGTGTCAGCTTTCTATTATTCCTATTCTTGCTGATTCTAGTGGAGTGGGAGTAGGAAGAACTGTAAAGCTTATGAGTCACTTTAACCATAGATTTCAGCAAAAACTGGACAGTTATCTGGAACTTACACACTTTGATACAGCAAGAAAATTCTATACTGATTTTGTAACCAAGGAAACTCATGTAACCTCTCAGTACCTCAGGCAACCTGAAGGCTGTAAGTTACAGAAAAGTTCCACAAAGATTATATTTCGATTTCACTACCCCATTCCCCAAAAAATAAATCTTTTCTTATCTTTAATTAATTAAGGATTAAAGAGCAAGGAAGCTATTAAGCAAACCTGTAAATCTGAGAACCAGGACTCCATAGTGAGTTGTGGTAAAAATGATATATTATCCTGAAGCTATTGCTCCTCTGAGTGGGTTGAGGGTCTTCTCTAACAATTCTAGACAACCCTCTAAAGATAATCCCATTTACAGCAGTAAATATATTGTGAGAACTCTATAACTAACATCCTAGAATTATTGATGTGGGAGTGACTTTGGAGATTATCTCTGCAATAGTGGACTGCCCGCTGAGCCTAGTCTTTATGAGAGTGTGCAGAGTGCCTCTGATGCAGTTCCTCAAGTGAAAAAGTCTGGGAAGCCTGCTTCTGGAAGAGTTATGTTGACACATAATGGAAGTGCCTTGTAGAGACTTTTGGAGCATGCACAGACATTCCGTAACTGGTTCCAGTCCATTTGTCACATGATGAAGAGGAGTTTCTTTGATTAACTAAGACTGCAGAACCAGAACTGGGTATGTGGGGGGGAGGAGAAGGAGATGGAAGGTGGTATGGACATTCAAAATGCACTAGTTGGCTTTGTCCCTTATTTTTCAGTTGCTTTCCTTATACTTTGACTTCTCCTGGTCTATCAGTGTTCTGGTAAGAGAAGAGAGATAATGCTATAAGGCTACCTGTAGACCTCAGTTCTTTTCCTTGGTTTTGTTTTTTCATGATAGGTGAAGGAGATTAATCTGGAAGCTATGACCCCCTGTGAGCTTTGAAAAGTAAGGAGAACAAACCAGCAGAGGTCCAGGGTCTGAGGGTCAAGTCCATGCTGGATTTTGTAGTCAGTCCTGCAGTAATGTGTTGAGGAGTGAGAAGTGACTTTCAGGATGGTAGATGAGATCAGGACTCCTCTGGCAATGGTGCTAGTGCTGCATTTGGATGTGAACTTGGTGGGTCCAAACTGAGTGAAATCTGAGCCTACTCATCCTTAAGCCAACTTCTGTATGCAATGAGTCCCAGAAAGTTCACCTCCAAATGCAGCATTAGAATCACTGTCAGATGAGCCCTTTTCTCTTTAACCATCCTGAAAGTCATTCCTCACTTCTTAAGGCATTGATACTGGATTGGCTTCAAAACCCAGAACAAGTTTGACTCCTTGGCTTTTGGACTTCAGGTAGCTCCCTCTGCTGACTTTTCAAACTCTAAAGGTCACAGCTTCCAGATTAATCTACTTCATTTTAAATGTAAAAGCAAACCCTGAGAAAAAGAACTGAGATCCCTATTCACAGGCCAACATCTGGCATTACAGCATTGTCTCTCCTCTCTTACCAGAATGCAGACTGGAAGATGTCAAACCACAAGGAGGGCAGCTGAAGAGAAAGGGACAAGGACAACTAGTGCCTTTTGATTGCCCCCCTTCCCCAGTTATGACTCTATAACTGCAGCCAAAGAGGCTTTTCTTCATTATGTGGTAAGTGGACTTAAACCAGTTACAGAATGTATATAAATACTCCAAAATCTCCTCAAGGCACTTCCATTACATATAATCATGGCTCTCCTGGAAGTGAGCTCCCTAGCCTCTTCCACGTGGAGAATTGCATCAGTGGCACTCTGTGTATGTTCATAAACACTGGGCTCAGTGGCCAATTCTCTGCAATATCAAGTTGACCCTCCTCAGGTTATCAATGAGAAAAGAGGCTCAAATAAATCATGAGATATTTCCAAGGTCTCACAGGATAGTTGCTGTCAATTCATTTAGGTAGATCAGACACAAAATAAAAATAAGATCCAGTCCCCATCCCTAGTTTTCATTCTAGGAAAAGGATATGGCACATTCACAAGTAGATCAAAGAAGTGTAAGCAAAGCACTATTTGAGGTCAAAGAGGGAAGGCACATTACTGAGAGGAGACACCAGTGAAGATTTTCTAGAAGAGTTGGAGTCTGATTTGGGCTTTAAAGGATTGATAGGAATTCAACAGTTTGGATATGTTGGAATGGACAGACATTCCCAATGGTCTTTCCATTGCATCGTCATACAGTGTCATGGTGAGGGCTGAGGGTTGGAAAAAGGAGTTAGGGTGGTTTATCTGTCCCCAGGACCCATATCTGAGAATACCCTCTACTAATCCATTAATGCGTAAAAATGAAGAGCAAAAGAGGAAAGGAGGCAAAGAGAGAACAGTGAGAAGAAGGCATTTGTATTCATTCAGAGAGAGTGGAAAATGATGCAGTCAATAGAAGACTTAAAATACTACCACTCCTTCTCCAGAACTACTTCAAATCCTGGATATTGTAATAAACTATACTAACACCAGATATTTATTATGTGAACAGTAAACAAAATATGCTGCAATTGCCTACTCTAGCTAAAATTACATTCTGAGGATCAGTGATCCTTCTCTTCTCTAGTAATAAGCATAGTAAACTCTTTGAGGGCAGAGGCTGTTTCACGTTTGTCTTTGTGTCTCCAGTAACAAAATGTCCTGACCACATTAGGCACTTAGTTATAATTAATTTAATTAACTAATGGAGTCATTAGATTCAATGAAATGATACTTAAGTGAAATAATGAAAAGAGCTGTCATTTATATAATGACTTCTATAACTATTTAAGGTTTGCAAAGCACTTTACAAACATCATCTATCCTCACAACAACCCTAGTAGGTAGGTGCAATTACTTTCCTTTACAGATGATAAAACTGAGGCAAAGAGAGTGTAAGTGACTTGCCCAGTATCACATAGCTAGGCAGCTGCCTGAGGCAAAATTTGAATTCAGATCTTCCTAACTCTAAGTCCAATGCTCTATTTACTTCCCCCACTATGTGCCTGAGAACTGGAAGTTAATTAGACAGTGGGAGTTTGTTTTGCTTTGTTTTATTTTCCTTTTAGTAGCTATTTCATTTTGGCTCTTCTTTAATTGGGGAAAGAAGGTTGTAGTTTTCAAAGACTCAGCAGAAGCAGGCTTTTTTTTTCTTTTTTTGCACTCTAATTCTTTTTAACATTCTGGATAATCTTTAAATGCTTGTTTGGGGCTTTAAAAAAAGTATTTGTTTGTTTTCCCATTTATTTACATATTTGTTTGTTTTACTCTCCTTGCTTCAGTTTTCCTGACTTCTATTTCTTCACCATTATTACTAAAATTCATCATGTACTGTGTTCCCTCAAACATTCCTCCCTGAATACAATGAAATTGGAAGCCCTTCATTTGCTAAAGCATGATCCATGGGTGTGGTGTTGTTTCTTTGCTGACATCCGACTTTACCTAATAACTTAAGATATTTAGTACTTGAGAATTCACTTTGATATGTAATAAAAATCATTTATGAAAATCTTAAAGTCAGGGAAAAAAACTCAAGTCTCTATTTCTTCTTTTTTGAAAAAAAAAAACCCAAACCTAAAAGACTCCTGGGATTCTGCTCAGAGAACCAAAGATGTTTCCCCTCAGCTGAACTCGGCCACCATCATTGATATCCATCCTTCCTCCACCTACAGCATCCGCATGTATGCCAAAAACCGAATTGGCAAGAGTGAAGCCAGCAATGAGCTCACCATTACAGCTGATGAAGCAGGTACAGTCTGGCTTTTTTCTTGTTTAAAACTCAAAACAGCATTCCAGCTATTTCTGTGGGCTTGAAAATCCCATTTACCTAATATCTGTTTCTTTTCATGAATGAGCTAACCTATTTGGGAAATAAGTTTTCATAGCATAACTATATCTTTACAAGTGTCCTTTTTAGTGCCTTTGATGAGTGCATGTTTCTGTATCTACAAAAGACAGACAATATTCTGATTCTTCTGACTGATTAGCTGCATTCATGTATTTTGGATACTAATTTCAAATGGAAATTAGTTTTTAAATTATTACATTGTTGTTGTTGTCACTTATTTGTTGTTGTTTAGTTGTTTTCAGTCACGTCTGACTCTTTGTGACCCCATTTGGGGTTTTCTTGGCAAAGATACTGGAGTGATTTGCCATTTCCTTCTCCAACTCATTTTACAAATGAGGAAACTGAGGAAAATAGGATTAAGTGACTTGCCCAGGCTCACACAGCTACTAAGTGTTTGAGGTCACATTTGAATTTATCTTCCTGACTGTAGGCCCAACATTCTATCCACTACACAACTTAGTTGCCCAGGCCATTTTTTCCAAACCAACAAAATTTTTTCTTTTTAAAATGATTTATACAAGTATTTATCTCTTTCCCATTGTTCCCTTCATTGAAAAACAGAATAAAATGGAAAAAAAAACATAGTTTAACAAAATAAATTACCACAATTTCCAAAAATATATGTCTCATTCTACATTTTTAAGTCCATCACTTATCTGGCAGGAGGTATGTTTTATTTTCAGTCCTCTGGATTTATCATTTATCATTTTATTGGTCAGAATTTTAAAGTTATTCAAGGTTATTTTTTCTCTATAAAGTTGGTGACATAGTATAAATTGTTTTATTACTTCTGCTTACTTCACTCTATCAGACTTATAAAAGCAGGTTTTCTCAGTTTCTTCTAAAACTATACATTTCATAATTTATATGGCACAATAATATCCATTAAATTTATATACCACAATTTGTTTAGCACTTCCCTAATAGAAGGACACGTCATTGGATTCCAGTTTTGGGCTTCCATGATAAGAGCCGCTATAAACATTTTTGTACATATAGGTCCTTTTCTTCTTTCTTTGATCACTTTGATACCCCCAAAGTAATGGTAAAACTGGGTAAAAAAGAATATATCCACAATTTCATAACTTTAGGGTAATCATTCCACATTGTTTTGCAGAATGGATGGACTAATTCATACTTACACTTGCAGAAGTACCTATTTTTCCACAGTCCCTTCAACATTTGTCATTTACCTGTTCTATCATCTTTGTCAACCTAACAGGTCTGAGATGGAATCTCAGGGCTGTTTTAAGTTGTGCTTCTCTAATTATTAGTCATTTTGGAGCATTTTCCATGTTATAGTTGATAGCTTGGATTTTGTTCTTTGAAAACCACCTATTACCTAGACATGATAGTGCATACCTATAAGTCCTGCTACTTGGGAGGTGGAAACTAGAACTTGAGCTCAGGAATTCTGAGCTACAGCATGCTGAACTGATTCAGTGTGCACCCTAAGTCTATGACAAATATGATAAGCTCCTGAGAGCAAGGGCAACCAGATTACCTAAGGGGGGGGGCAAACAGGGTAGGTCAACACTCCCATACTGATAAACAGCGGGAGTGGGCCCAATGAGTGGCCAGTATACTTCTAGTCTGGGTAAGAATATGGAAACTCAAGAGAGAGAGAGACACAGAGACAGAGCGAGAGGGACAGAGAGAACGAGAGGAAGGAGGGAGGGAGGGAGGAAAAAAGGGAGGAAGGAAGGAAGGAAAGAAGGAAGGAAGGAAGGAAGGAAGGAAGGAAGAAGGGAAGAAGAAGAAAGATAGCCATTCATATCCTTTGACCATTTATATATCAGTTAATGGCAGTCTTATAAATTTGAATGTTGTTAACATATCTTGGATATACAGCTTTGAACAGAGAAATTTGTTATAAAGATTATTTTTTTTCTTCCTATTACCTGTTTCCCTTCAAATTTTTAATTGCACTGGTTTTGTTTGTGTAAAATCTTTTTAAAATTTACATAATACAAATTGCTGTGATTTCCTGTGATCCTTTTTATTGCTTCATTAGTCATGAACTCTTCCTCTATGCATAGATTTGAAAGGTAATTTCTTCCTTCCTCCCCTAGTTCACTCATGGTATCATGCCCTGTATTCATTTGTAGCTTATTTTTGATATATAGTATGAGATGTTGGTCTATACCTAATTTATGCCAAACTTATTTGAAGTTTTCTCTGCAGTTTTTGTTCAACTGAGTCTTTAGCATTAAACGATGTCTTTGCTGACCTCCTAATTTTGCAAATGAGAAAACTGAGCCCATAGTGGAGACATATTTTGCCCAAGTTTACACAGTTGATAAGCAGTGGTACTAGGAATAGAACCCATGTCTCTGAATATCTGTTAAGTGCTTCATTAATTACACCAAGCTATCTCCTACTTAGCTCACATATCTAAGACCAGATATACATATATACATATATATTTTTTTCAGTACTAACAGAGTTCAAATGAAAGACTAAAATAAATTTTATTTTTCTATTTATTTTATTTTTCTATTGTTTCACTTAATTTCATGGAATCTCAATCAGAGAATTCTCACTGCTTTTCTTGTAGGTGACTGGTTAACGTTCTTAACCAAGAGATAAGTAGGGTAATAGAATTGTGGTTGCTTAGGAGTAGGAAAGGGCAACTTGGATAATTGTGGGTGGGACAGTGCAGTTGTCTTGGTTTTTATAGAACCCATGAAACCATGAAAACTAGGTTAAAGGATAGAATGTAAAAACAATAAGAATGTATGTAATATGTACATATATTTAAATACTTGATTACAAAAAAAGCCTGGGTTTGGACCCTCTATTCAGTTTTTTCCCCTATTATATGTGACCTTGACTTTTTCATATGAGTACTCAGCCTTCTTTTGCCCAAACTGCACAATGATCATTGTAACACTTTGTTTTGTTTTGTTTTCCCCTTTCTTATGTCCAAATGATTTTGTAAAGATTAATGAACTATGAATTTTTACAGTTCTCTGTATTCCTTAGTGGTACCTTGATAGTGTGGATAGGGCACTGGAACTTGAGTTAGAAGACTTTTGTTTATATTCCAACCCTGACACCTACCAGCTGCATGGCTATGTGTTAAACACTTGATTTCTCTGAGCCACAATGCCTTCATCTACAAAACAGGGATAGTAATACCTGTAGTACCTACCTCAGAATGGCTGTGAGGCCCAAATGAGATAATTCATATAAAATTTATTGTAAACTTTAAAGCAATTATTATAAGTGCCAGATAAATAAATGTCCATCTGTCACATGTACTTGATAAATTTGAACCTGATTATTGATCTTCAAATGATCTCCAGTTTGAGCAAAATCCCCTTTGCTTCAGTATAATTATTATTTTAAAATAATAAATTTTGGGGGAACATTATCCACTAACAATGAAAGACTTTGCAATTGAGATTTTTAAAAATCATAACTCATGCCACCTTCCCACCAACCCCAGACATTTTCTATACAGTGACTGAATTTGTGCTTCATTTTGCTATGGGCCATGGCTGCTGGAACTAGCTATTACTTAATGATGATAATGCTTTAATTTCCCTTTCTATTTGGCCTCAGATTCAGATGGCAGTTGCCATGGCAGTGTCTCTTATTCCAAGCAGGAGGGCAGGTGAACAACCTTTCTGTTCTATGTCTGATCATTTACACACCACTGTCTTTCTTAGACTATTGCCAGATTGCTGATTCACATTCATTAGCTCTATCTGGGAGTGCCTTTTGATTTGAAGATCAACACTTGCTGGACTGTGTTATGCAATCTATCTTTTACATTCAACTTCCACTCATTTAACTTATGAAGTTGCAAGCATAAGTAAAACTCTTTTAAAATAAATACACACTCACACAATCCTGCTTTTGCTTTGGTAGATGGGCTCTCTCAAATGAAATTAAATGTCAATCAATTAATGTTTATTAAACACTGTACTTAGTGCCAAGGATTCGAAGAAAGACAGAAAAAAAATAGTCCCTGCCCTCAAGAAGTTCATATTCTAATGGTGAGACCACATATATAAAACAATGTATATACAAGATATTTAGAGTGTAAGTTGAAAGTGAACAATCTCAGAGAAATGGTACTAACAATAGGGTGGGCCAGGAGAGGCATCTGCAGAAGGTGAAATTTGAACTAAGCCTTGAAGAAATCCAGAGTACCACGAGAAGAGTAAGAAAGGGAAGCATTTCAGGTCTGGAGGACAGACAATGAAAAAATAGAGAATGGAGATAGAATGTCATTTTCAGATCACAGAATATGTGAAGGAGAGTAAATTATATGACCAGAAAGGTAGGAATTCATGAAACTGCAAAAGGCTTTGACTGAAAATGAAACACCTTGTATTTAATCCTGGATATAATGGAGCCACTAAAGTTTATTGAGTTAGGGATGCATGCACATGGTAGCTATGTAAGTGCATATGTGGGTGATATTGTGAAGGTAAAAATTGCAAGACTTGACAATAGATTAGATATACAGAAGAAATGTGGGGTCAGTATCATGATGACACTGAGATTGAAAGTCTGGGTGACTAGAAGGATAATGGTGCCTTTGACAGTAATAAGAAAGTTTAGAAAATGGAAAGGTTTTGGAGAAAAGATAATGAGTTTGGATTTGGACATAATAAAGTTGAGCTGTCTAAAATACATCAAATTTAATATTTCCAAAGGGGAATTTGTGGCTGCCTCCTGCCTGGAGGCCAGGAAAAAAAGGTTGGGAATGTAACCAAAAAAAACCTGCAATGAAGAAAAACTGAGGCACAAAGTTTCTGAGCGTGACAATTTATTGGCAACGTTAACAGATGCCAATAAGTGAGATTCCCAAAGCACTTCACAGGCCAGAGAAAGCAGTCTTCTCTACAGTTGGTTGGACTTACATTTAGCATAATCATTCTGACTTGCTTGCAAAAGGTGGTTTCCAAAGTCCATGGTAAGGAGAAAACACAGGGTCAGTCATCATCCTCTGGAAAGTCTGGAAAGTCCTATGTCAGTGACCACATATACCAGACTGGTCTCATACTAGGCTTATGGCCAGGTAGAACATCTTATGACCACATCAAGTCAATAAGTTCAGGCTGTAGCCCAGAGAGATGATGAAGTTAACTCTTATAAAGAAATCACACCATCTTGTAAACTTAATGTTATGTAGTCAAACTGTCTAAAAGATTTCACAGAGATCTGGGTAGAGAGGATAATTAAATTCACAAATGCTGATGAGATTAACAAGTGAAATAGCACAGAAAGTGAAGAAAAAAGAGACAAAGATAGACCTTGGGAGACACTCATGGTTAGTGGACATGACCTAGATGACTATCTAGCAAAGGAGACTGAAAAAGATCATACATGTCAGAGGAGAATCAAAAGAAAGCAGTATTATTAAAAAACTCATGAGGAGAAACTATCCAAGAAAAGAGGGTGATCAACAGTGTTAAATGCTACAAAGACTTCAAGAAGAATAAGGATTGAGACAAAGTCATTAGATTAACAACAAAAAACAAAAAACATTGGTAAATCCGAAGATAGTGAAAATGGTCAAGTGAGAATTCTTTTTTTATTTAAGGATGACAAGAAATGAAGAAATAGGCATGTTTTTAGGCAGGAAAGATGTTAGTAGATAAGGAGAGACTGAAGATGAGAGAGAAAGCAATTGAGAGAGTGAAAGACAGAGACAAAGACAGAGACAGAAAGATATGACAGAAGAACTGGGTCTCTTGTAGACAGGGAACAGGGACAGGGTCAATGATGTATGTCAATGAACTTGCCTTGATAAGGAGAAAGGCCACCTCTTCATGTGAGACAGTAGGGTAACACATTTGAGTAATGTGAAATGAGAAAGAAAGGAAAAGAGGGAGCTCTCAGTAAATGATTTCAACTCTGTGTGTGTGTGTGTGTGTGTGTGTGTGTGTGTGTGTGTGTTTGAGGTATAAGTTAAGAAGATTCCCCTCATTGGGAAGGAGTGTTGTGGGAAGCTTGAGGAGGGATGAAAAATTTGGAATAGCCACTGTGGAAGAGTAAGTACATTAGAAAGGTATAAAAGATTGCCTTGCCTCAATGAAGACCCAGTTGAGATATCATGTAGCCTAAATTTGTAGGCTTAGTGCAGCTTGTGATTTTTTTTCAGCTCCTTTTGGAAGCATGCCATGGGATCAAAGGAGGTAGAAAAATATTATGATCAGATAAAGGAATCCTGGCGTTCACCAATATGATAGAGGAAAACTTGGTGATAGCAAGATCAAAAGTATGGCCATCTCCATGCATCTCATATGGAATGATGGAGTAGGTTATAGGAACTGACTAGATTGAGGAACTGGAAAATGTTAGGGAATTTGAGAGAGCATCAATATATGTGTTGAAGTATGAGGGCAGGAGTTGGTACAGAGAGAAAGACTCTGGACCAGGCACTGAAGTAATTGAGGAAGGAAGTAGAATGTCCTGGGGGTGTTTATGTAATAGGCAATAGGCTTTGGATTGGGTGATAAATTTGAATAGCATGAATCTCAAGGGAAAATGGATTGCCTAAAGATAAGGAAGAGTCTAGAAATCACAATAGGGAGAAAGGAGTATTCCAATTCCCCTACCAAGATCAGTAAGTCAGGGGGCATGAGTGAAAGTATAATCTACACTGGAAAGTATACCTGGGAGTCAGTGTCATGAGGAGGGAGCCAGGTTTCAGTGAGTGACAAAAGATGAAAGGACTGAAAAAGGAAAAGGTTTAAGAAAAAAGCATGTTTGTTTATTGTGGAGCAGGCATTCCCAACATCATAGTGTACAAGGGTAGGTAGATCTGGAGGGAGACTTCAAGGAAGGAGGATTAAAATGGATGGGTTATGACAGACCTGCACAACTTGTAAACTTCTTGCTGCAGATAAGTTAGACTAGAGACAGACTGAATATGGTTGGTTGCCCCAGATGACATGACAAACAGGAGAGTGTGCAATGGCAACCCTACATTTTTCACTGGATGCCCAAAATCCTTTCGCCATACATAGTGCAGGCATAGGTTGTGGGAAAGAAGGTAGTGAGGGATGGCACAATGGCACAATTAGGTGTGTGCCTTGGAACCAGAGAGTTCAGAAATTTAAAAAAAAAATCAATTGACCGCATGAAAACAATAAATCACTAACAATAAGAGAAATGAGAATTGAAATAGTTCTGAAGTTTATCTCACTTCATGCAAATTGGTAAAAGTAAAAAAAAATAAAAGAAAGATGAGACTCATCAACCTTCCTTTCAAATTATTCTTCACAGTTTGGAATAATTTTATTCTCACAAGTAAGTAGAAAATAATGCTTAATGGATTTTCAATATTCCTTACCAGAATCTGTGATGAGCTTTACATTAAATGACTTGCTTCTCCAATTTCAGCTGCATCTTGAAAGTTGCATTTTATCTAGTGTTTTGTGACCTCATCTGAGTATGGCTGACCCTTTCATAATTTTCATTACAAAGCTGCCCTGTGAGAGTAAAAGATCAATAATATCAATGTCATTGAAAAATGTTTTTTTCCCATGTACATGGTCAAGAATGAAGGTTCAGGATTAGAGAAGGACCCTGGTATCATTTTTTTTGTTTTGTTTTGTTTTTTAAGTTACCAAGAGCATGGTAATTTCATTGTCATATATAAGTACAGGTTTCAGTACATAGTTCACTTGGGAAAGTGTTCTAGGCTTGAAAACTTAGCTGGAGGGTAAAAAAATGAAACAATGTCTTAAGGAAAGAATTAATATTCTATTTTGATACTGGTGCTTATCAGAGATGAGTGTTACTGAGAATCAGAGGATAGCAAAGTTGGAATGGAGTGGAGGCCATCTAGCCCAACTACTATAACTCTGCTGCTGCTGCTACTACTACTACTACTACTACTACTACTACTGCTACTACTACTACTACTACTGCTACTACTACTACAGCATTTGTATAGCACTTTAAGGTTTGCGAATCTCTTTACATATATCTCACTTAATCCTCACATAACAATCCTGAGAGGCAAATGCTATTATTATCCCGTTTTTAGAGATGAGAAAATGGAGGCTTAAGAGAGCTTAAGTGACTTGCTCAGGGTCACACAGCTAGTAACTGTCTGAGGCAGAATTTGAACTCAGGCTTCCTAACTCCAAGTCCATTAGTCTAGCCACTGTACCACATAGCTTCCAAATGAATAATTTATCATATACCAAATCATTGTCTGGTATATGATAGGGTGAATTGCATGCAGAATTCATGCAATTTACATGAAGATGCCCAATGAAAATAGACTTTTTTTTATCACAAACATATTCCATTCATGAGACCTAATTTTTAAGGCTTTTTTTCTTACAGGAAGTCTATAGCTGACTCTCCACAGTCTCTAACTATTGCCCCTTGTCTACCCACTTGGACTGAGAAAAATAAGTTAATGCATCTTCTACCTAACAGTCCTTAAACATGAAGACAGCCATCATGCTCTCCCTACTAAATCTTCCCTTCTCCAGGCAAAACATTTCCATTTCCTTCAAAATGATACTGATATGGCAGGCACTTGAGACCATTCAGCATCCTGGGTTCACCATCTTTTCAATGTAGTGCCCAGAACTGAACGCAATACTCCAAATATGGAACTAACCAAAGAAGTCACTTTCCTTGTACTAAACCTTTAACCTTACAATGCACCCTAAGATCAAATTAGTTTTATTTGTTTCCTGTATGATACTGTTGAATCATACTGAACTTACAGTGCACTAAGAATGTGAGAATTTTTCCAAAGATTACCCCAACTCACAGCACCCCTATCTTTCTTTGTAAAGCTATTTTTAAAAATCTTAAATCTAAGACCTTACAATGTTGCATGCTAAGGTCTTTCTAGATCCTGTCAATCTATTATCTGTCTCCCAATTTTGTATAATATAAAATTTTGATGATCATTTTCCTTTCTTTTTTCTTATTCTTATTCTACTTATTCCTTTATCAAAGTTATCAACTAAAACATTAAACAGTATAAAACCAAACAGAAATCTCTGGGACATTCCATTATAGATCTTCTACAATATAACTTTCAAGATTTCTAGCTGTTATGTAGCAGTGCTTATCAAAGAAATAAACAGGGTAGGATACATTCTAGTAAGAAGAACCAGTCATATTATAAATTTTGGTGTCTTCCCAAAACCAATTTTATTATTGTATTTAGTGTTAATACAGAGTAATTTTGAAAATCAGCTAGAAAATTTCATTTGATTTTCATAGTTCTGTAACTTAAAATCTTAGAAATAGGACTTGTGGCAACTGAATAAAATACAGGTTCCCTTTATTAGATTTTCAAGGTTTTAAGAAAATAAACTCATAGTAATGAAATATTTAACCCAAAAGGAAAGTTGGAAAAAATCCCTTTCTCCTCATTTTATGGGTAAGGAAACTGGTACTCAGAGAGATGAGGGGGGGGAGAAAACAACCTGTGAAAATAAACACATCAAAAATGGTATAAGCAGGGGTCACAGCCAAGATGGCAGAGTAAAAGCAGGGACTTGCTTGAGCTCTCCCCCAACCCCTCCAAATACCTGTAAAAAAATGACTCTAAACAAAATCTAAAGCAGCAGAACCCACAAAAATACAGACTGAAACAAATTTCTAGCCCAACACAACCTGGAAGGTTGACAGGAAAAGTCTGTTGCACCAGACTAGGAAAGGAGCGCAGTTCAGCATGGGCCATGCTAGTAAAGTTGGGGCCCAGCAAATTTGGAACAGACCTCAGGAGACTGAATCACAGGCAGCTGTGGTGGTTTCCAGACTTCTAAACCCACAAATGCCAAAGAAAACTTAGAAAGTCAGTGGGAAAGGTCTGTTAGAACTGAATGAGAGGAGCCTGGTCCAACCCTGGCCCTAGCACAGCCCCAGGGTGCAGCAGTGGCTCTTCTGGAGCTCCCAGTCCACAGATGGTGGGGGGATCAAGTGGCTGATCAGAGGGGGATTGTAGGGATCTCTTTGCCAGTACTGAGGCAGGATTCTCTTGTTTTGCCTGTGCTTGGATCTGGGTCACAGTTCTGGGTGGTGGTCCTGGGGCAAGGAGAAGCACTGGCTTGGTGGAGCTTGTGGCAGTGGTAGAGAGGGAATCCTCCTCACAGTTCCAAGGCAGGAAAGAATGCTTGTGGTCACTCATACACCAGGAAAGGAGTAAACACCTCTTCTTTGATCATACCACCTTGGAAGAACTGAAAATTTACAGGACCCTAGAAGCATCTCTGAAAACAGCTGCACACAACCCCAGAAGCTTTGGACAGTACATTATCCACACTAGAATCAGACCCCTACCTTAACAAAGAGTTTAAAAGTCAAGTAATTGGCTGGGAACATGAGCAAATAGTGTAAAAAAAAAAGCTCAGACTATAGAATCTTACTTTGGTGACAAAGAAGCAAACACTTTTGAGGAGGGACAGTGTCAAAGGAGAGAACAGAATAAATGGGAGAGCAGAATAGGATGAAGGAGATTATAGTGAGTCTTACACAAAATGACTATTAAGTCAATGTTTTGCATGACTACACATGTATAACCTATATCAGATTGTTTGCCTTCTCAATGAGGGTGGGTGGGGAGGGAGGAAGGGAGAGAATTTAGAACTCAAAGTTTTAAAAATGAATGTTAAAATTGTTTTTACCTGCAACTGGAAAATAAGATATACAGGCAATGGGGTATAGAAATCTATCCTGCCCTACAGGAAAATAGAAGGGGAAGGAGATGGGGGGGGTGATAGAAGGGAGGGCAGATTAAAGGAAGTGTTATTAAGAAGTCTTGGTGTAGGAGAGGGGAGAGATGGGGAGAAAAGTTGGAACTCAAAATCTTGTGGAAACTAAAAATAATTTAATTAATTAAGATAAAAAAGTAGTATAAGCAAAAAAAGGTTTTTTTTTAATAAATGAAATGAGAGAGCTTTAGGGAAAAAAATTGGAAAACAAATTACAGGTATGGAAGAAAGTAATGGAAAGGGAGTTAATAGCTTGTCATAAGAGGTATAAAACCTTGCCTGAGCAACAAACTCCCTGAAAATTAGTATGGACTGATCAGCCAGTCAATCAGTGAATACTTATTAAGTGACTACTATGTGCCAGGTAGTATGCTAAGCATTAGGGATACTAAAAAAGGTAAAAGATAGTTCCTGCACTCAGTAGTTCATAATTGAATGGGGGAAACAATAAGTAAACAAATATGTACAAACAAACTATATACCAGATACTAAGGAAATAATTAAGAGAGTGGAGGCACTAGAATTAAGAGGGGTTAGGAAAGACTTCTTGTAGAAGACAGGATCTTAGGCAGGACTTTAAAAAATCCCAGGAAGTCAGGAGGTAAAATTGAAGAGGAGGAAAATTCCAGATATAGGAGAGACAGTCAAAGAAAATACCTGGAACTAAGAGATGGTGTGTCTTATTCATGGAACAGCCAGGAAGGCAGTGACACTGAATTGATGAGTATGTGGCAGAGAATAACGTGTAAGAAGACACAATAAGCACTATGATAGAGCTAGGAATTCAAGAGAAAAGGACAGTGTAGGATTGAATTTGTTCATGAAGGGTTCAAAATAGAGAAAGGAGAAGAGAATATTTAGGACAGGGGAGATGACCTAGATGAGATTTGAGGGATTAACAGAGGTCACTGTGTAGGTAATGATTAAGGTTTAGTAAGGGAAGGTAGAGGGGAGCTAATATATATATAGATACAGATATACATATACATATACATATATATTATGATCAAATAAGGGAGTTTCAGAATTCTTGAACTTGGAGGTGGTAATGGCAAGATCAAGGGTTTGATCATCTTTGCATGTACCTGGCTCAGGCTGGGGTATAGAAAGTGAGGTCATAGGAAGTGAGAGAGTCAAGAAGCTGAATGGTTAGGCTGTTTGAGGGAAAGTTAGTATGCATGGTGAAATCCCTTAGTATGAGGGCAGAAGTTGGGGAAGAGAGAAAAATTGTGAGCTATGCACTAAACTCATTTAGGAGGAAATAGGAGTGGCCTGGAGGTCTGTAAATGACAGTTACAAGGATTTTAATTGGGTGATAGATGTAAACAGCATGAACCTCAAAGGAGGATAGGTTACTGAGTCGTGGAAGTAAGGAAGAGAGTGTAGACATGTCAATGGGGAGCAAAGAGTATTCCAAGTCCACTGCCTGAATCTGGAGTCAAGGAAAATGAATGAAGGTTCAGTCAATAATGGAAAGTTGGCCAGGGAGACTATGTCATCAGTGAGGATGCTGGGTTTCAGTACTAGCAAAGGGAAGAACATTGAGAGGGAAAGATTTAGAATAAAGGGAAGTTTGTTGTTTATTATGTGCCTATTCCAGAAGGCACAGTCAAAAGTTTGAGTAATGTTTGGGTGGAGCTTTGGCATAGTAAGTTTGAGGAAAATGGGAAGGAGTCAATTATTGAAGTATGGGGGGATAGAATTTGAAGTTTGACCTACAAGGGTTCAGAATGATTGGGATATATAGGTTATACATAGGTTATGACTAGTTGTGAGTATGTTCATCATTAAGTTGAAGGCACACTCTTTCCAAAAGAGACTAGAGAACTGCTTGAAGACAAGTGTAGCATAAGATATAAGGCACATGGTCTGACAGTAGAACTTGTTTCACTACTTCTCTTCTCTCTGAAGGTAGGAAAAGGGACAATAGGAGATGGAAGTCAAACTTGCAAAAGTGGAGAAGGAAATCCCATTCTCTACTGACTTTCCTCTTCCTCTTCTCTCAAGGGAAGTTGCAGCAGGAAACAGAAGACTTCAGATCAAAGGGAAGATAGCTCCTCTTTGGCCCAGAGGTTGTCCACATCATGTTTGGGAGATTGGGCTGGCAACAGGAGGTGGAAGTTCCCTTGTGTGGAACATATAGAAGTTGGCCCAGTCCTTAGGTGTCTCAGCAGGGAATGATAGACTTCTAGCGCAGGTTGAAATTGCTTTGGGGCAGATGGAAGATGCCAGGGCCAGTCCCTTATCACCTTCCTACAGGAAACACTCTCAAAGCAGGAGATGGAAGGGTCTTGGTCAGTGGAAGGTCTGGCTAGAAGCCAATGACTCCATGAGGCAACAAAAATATTAAAACAAAGTCAAAAGGCTTATAGAATATAGAAAAAAATTCAAAGTATCATATAGCAAAAATTTGGAACACACATTGAGGAGAAAAAAATTAAGAATCATTGGACTATCTGAACACCATGATCAAAAACAGATTCGTATTTCAAGGACTCTCTTTTAAAAATTGTCTATATCTCCTAGAAGAAGGCAAAGTAGAAGCAGAAAGAATCCACTTGTCACCTTCTTTAAAAAAAAAAAACCCAAAAAGAAAACTCCCAAGAAAATCATAGCCAAAAGCTAGAGTTTCCAGTTCAAAGAAAAAATACTACAAGCAACCAGTAAGAAAGAATTCAAGTACTGAGGAGCTACAGCAGGATTTAGTAACCCCCATTATAAAAGAGTGGAAACTTTGTAATACCGTATTCCAAAAGGCAAAGGATTTGTCCTTATATCCAAGAATAACTTACCCACCAAAGATAGGGGAAAGGGGAAAAATAGATTTTAATGAAATAGAGGGCCTTCAAGTATTCCTAATGAAAATATCAGAACTGAAGAGAAATTTTGAAGTCCAAAAACAGGAATGAAGAGAAACATAAGAAGTCAACATGAATAAACAATAATAAAGAACTAAATAAAGATAAACTGCTTACATTCGAATTCAGGGAGATGATATATGTGCATCCTATGAACCCTAATCATCAGAGGTCCAATTAGGGAGGAAGTCTAATTAGATAAGGCCTTGGAGTAGTTATATTATATTTTGATGATCTTAAGAAAAAAATAGAGAGGGGACGAGTAGGAGTGAAAGGACAATGAAATTAGGAATAATTATCTCACAATAAGAGTGTGCAAGTAGATTTCTATGCAAACAAGGAGGAAGAGGATAGTTAATTCTTGTAGCTCACTGTCATCTGGACTTGTGAAATGAAGGACCACACACAAGCTCATACACAGAGTTAGGTACAGAAATGCACTTCATTCAACCAGGACATAGGAGGGAAAGGGGAAAAGGAGGGAGAAGAAATTAAAGAGAAGGTACATTAAGGGAGAGATTAGTCCTAAGCAAAACAAACTCTAAGGATATATGAAAACGTTCATAGCTCTTTTTGAGATATCAAAGAACAGGAATCTGTGGGGTGCCCACAAATTGGGGAATGGTTGAAAGAAAAAATTATGATATATAAATATGATGGAATATTATTGTGCTAAACTCTTATTAGTGTAATGGCCAACCATGATTCCAGGGGACAAATAATGAGACATGCTACTCATCTCCTAATAGAGACATGAAGGACTCAGAATGAATAATAACTTTTTTTTAAACATGTCCAGTGTAGAAATGTGTTTGGGTTGACCATGCATGTCTGTAATGGGTTTTGTTTTTCTTCTGTTCTCAGTGCAATGGAGGAAAGAGGTTGTAACATGAAAATGCAGATTTTGGCTAATTGAAACAATTTTTTTTAAAAAGTGGTATAAGCAATCAGAGGGACAAAGTACTAACTTAAAAGATTAATGGGATAAAAATCAATGCAAAAAAAATTAATGGAGACAAACATAAGGCTAACAATGATAACTTTAATGCCAAATAGATTAATTTTTTTAAAAAAACAGAAATGTCAGAATGAATAAGAAAGCAAAACCAAAGTATATATTGTTATATATTTATTATATATGTACATATATAAACAGAACAAAATATATTTACCTTTCATATAAATTATATAGAACTATAATCTATACAATAAAAACATCCAAAAAACAGACATATGCATAATAAAAATAAAAGACTATAATAAAATTTACTGTGTACTGATTCCAATATAGTAGGAGTTAAAATTATGTTATCAGACAAAGTAAAAATAATAATTAATAAACCAGGAAACTGTATCATGCTTAAAAGTTAAGAAACAAAGAAAGCTATTTAAGCTATTTAAAAGGTATTTGCACCAAATGGCATAGCATCTGAAGTTATATAAGAAAAGGTAACTAAAATGAACAAAAAGATAGTAACATAAATATAGGAAACTTTAAGGTTTTTCTTTTAGAGAGAACTAAATCTAACAAAATATATACAACTGAGAAAACTTTTGGATAAGTTATATCTGAAAGAGTTATTATAGCTTCTGAAATATATACGTATATGCACATGAATGCATGCATACATGTATCTGAGCATCAATGTTCCTTTACAATCAAAGTGTTTTTACAGAGAAATTACAAATAAAGATAAAAAAGCAGAAATGTGAAACATTTTATATAATACAGTAAAAATAACAATACAGGGAACACAAGCAAAATGGAACCTTAATAATGAATAATGAATGAGTCAAAGAATAAACTATAGAAATAAGGGACGACTTACGTGAAACACGAAAATAAGACAACATGCCAAAATTTCACAAATACATTCAATACAGTCCTTCAGACAATATATATGCATATATCTGAAAACATATACCAATAAAATGGAAAAAGTGAGCATTAATGAATTTGAGTATACCTTTTTTTAAAAAATCTAGAAAATCAATCAATAAACCCAAAATAAATGTAAAATAGTAATTTCTGAAAATCAGGGGAGAAATAGAGATAATGGAAAATAAAAGACTATAAAATTAAAAGCAAAGCTACAAGCTGCTCCATTGAAAAGACTTTACTGAAAAGTATAAATCAACTTTTAACTAACCTGAAAATAAAGAGAATAAAATCATATTGCCCAAGTGAAAAGCTAAAAAAGTGAAATCCAAACTCTACTATACAGAACTACTTTCTATCAAAACTGAGAATTCAAAAGAAATGGGTATCAGAATATGAAATGGGAACATTGACTGGACCCATGATTTAATTGGTCTGGATGAGTAAATTCCTTCTACATGAAGCACATGTCAATTGCCTATTGATTTCCTATAGGATAAAATACAACCTACTCAAATTAGCATCTATAACCCTTAACAAGCTTTCTGCAAGCTACATTTCCAGTATTTTATATCACTCTTCTCTACTCCAGCCAAACTGGTTTGCTTGCTATTCTCCAAACCTAGATTTTCATTTCTCACCTCAATGCCTTTGCACTTGCTGCTCCTTTGCACTCACTGCTCCTACCCAATGCCTATAATGAACTTCCTCTTCCTCCATCTTTTACAATTCTTTTCTTGTTTCAACTTTCAGTTCAAGTGCCTCCTCTGTGAAGCCACTCCAGATTCCTCTAGTTGTCAGTGCTTTCTTCCTCCTTAAAGTATCTTTTATTTCCTTAACTATTTTGCATCTCCTCAAGGATGCAGGGTAGGGAGTCTTTTAGTTTTTAAATGTTTGTCTTTGTACTTCCTGAACCTTGTACAGAATCTAGCATACAGAAGGCACTTTCAAATGTTAGTCAAATTGAATTAAATTGTTGAAACTAATTTTCCTCAAGGAATTTCTTCCTCATGAAGCTGCCTCTTTAGGGGCAGGTAATATGGCTAAGCAAGCTGTTTCATGCTTCTTTCTGCTTATTCAATCCTTTTCACTCATCTATATATGAATCTTTTAACCTCTCAGCCTCAATATCCTCCTCTGTAAAATAGGGATAATAATAGCACTTACCTCCCAGGATTGTTGCAAGAATCAAATGAATCAAATCAAGTCAGTAATAATTTATTGAGCAACTATTATGCACCTGTACTAAGCTTTGGGAGCATTTGGGATACAAAGAAAGTAAAAAACCAAAACCAAACAAACAAAACAGTCCTACATTGAATCACAGCTTTAGCTGAGTCATCTCTGTGGTATTATAGGTAATACAGCACTATAATACTCCAGCTGAAGAAAGTAT
Source organism: Vombatus ursinus (assembly GCF_900497805.2). Taxonomy (NCBI): domain Eukaryota; kingdom Metazoa; phylum Chordata; class Mammalia; order Diprotodontia; family Vombatidae; genus Vombatus; species Vombatus ursinus. The sequence goes on from NW_020954702.1 coordinate 4,001,651, forward strand.
AGTACCAACCAGCCAGACTAGTGGCTGAAGGAAGAAAAGACCAGAGCAGTCCACTGAAAAGAGATCCCAAAGAGTTCAGTGGATTGACCCATCCTGGAAAGATTTCCCACCCTGAGAAGAGACTAGGGCCAAACAACTTGTCCAGACCAGTTCGGCAGCCACTGTCCAGTAACAGAATAGGCTGTTCAGCTCTACCCATTAGCCACTGCTCAATGGCAGAGCAAACTTCCTGATCCATTCCAGGAGCAGCTGAACCTAATGAGGAGCCAATACAGCTGCAGAGTGACCTGCATGAATCAGATTGATTCATCAACCCTTCAATATACCCTAGCCTACAAGGAGCCTGTCAAACTGAGCAGCAGGACAATTTGTCCATCATTACCATGCACTGCACCAAATATTGTAAGAACCCTTCAGAGATAACATTGAGTTCCTGCAGTTCGGTAGTCATGCATTGCCTTGGCCACATATGTCCAAAAATATGGCAGAAGCTATAACCAAAACAGTAAAAAATAGATGAATAGAAACACTTGTGGCAAAAGGTGGTGATAAGTTTCTCCAAAGAAGCAAATGAGAGAGCAACTGATTGGAAACACCAATATACTGAAATGAAGCACAAAATGGGAGAAGGAAAAAAAAAAAGGAATAACTTTAAAAAGCATACATGATACCTATTGTAAGCAAAATATATTGATCTCAAAGACAAGATATGTAGCAAGAACTTGGGAATCATAGACCTCCCACAAGAGCAAGACAGAGTCAAATAATCTGAATAACATGATACAACAAATAATACTAAACAAAAGCCATTCAGAACTTTTGAATACAGAAAACAAAGCACCAAATAAAAGAATCCCCACATTAACCCACCCCCCCCCAAAAAAAAAACCTAGGACACTTAACAGCTAAATGTAACATTGCATTTGTAATATTTTGACAGGCTAATATAATTATTTACCAAATATTCTCTGAATCCCCCTGACAAGCCGCTCAACCCTCTCCCACCTTGCAAGAATGCCTAGGTTGGAAACCTAGTTGATATCTAGTTGCCCCGATCGACCTAGCACTGCTAGGATTGGACTCTTCTGACTGGAGAATCCAGCAAGACACATTCTTCAAGTTAACCGAGGGGTAACTGAAACAAAAGATGAAAAATTTTGCTTGCATGTCTCCTGCAGATTAATCTATAAAATCACATAAAATTATATTATGCTTCCATATTTTGCTTCTACTCATGATTTTTTTTAATTTTTTCCTCTCACATATTTAGTCCTTAACTAACAAGAGAGAATTAATTGGAAAGCATCTTCAGACTAGAGAGATTAAAGACAATTTAGGGACAAGTCTTTTGAAAAAAAAAATTTGAAGATTTTCTTCTTCACAAGGCTCAGAGCAGCACATAGCCACAAAAATTACATACTGTTAAACAAGACTGCAAGGGCAATAGTGAGTGTATTCAGTATTTGTCACTAAATAGAGCTCACTAAAAGAGGGCTCAACCATCTTGTTTTGCTCCTAAAATTGCTGAGCCTTTATATTTATGAATATCAATTATAAGATCTTCTCATTTGTTTTTTTTATAAAAGGGAAATATATCAATCTTTGTATGCAACTAACTACCTTGTTTTCTTTTTCATGCCAAACATGTCTACTGGTATTTTATGCCACGTGATTTTGAAACCGATTTCTAACCTGCATTTGGGTTTTTGATTTCTATACAGCTCCTGATGGTCCACCCCAGGAGGTTCAGCTTGAGCCCATATCATCTCAAAGCATCAGGGTCACCTGGAAGGTAAACGACTCAGAAGCCAATTACACTCATTATATTTATTCATCACTAGAAAGTTTTTATTTATGCCATACATTATAATGCTTAGACACTTTGAATGTTAATAGAATTGTGTTTTAAGTTTGGCAAACCTGTTCCAAAAGCAAGTAAAGACTTTATTTATAAACATTAAATAATGTTGTGTCAAGTGCTGTTACTGGTTAAAAGTAAAGTGGTCATTAGTATCTATTTTTGTTCTTATAATGGAAAACTAGAACTAGAAGAGATCTTAAAGATCATCCAATAGAACCTCTTTATTTTACAAATAAGGAATCTGAGTCCCAGAGAGATTATGATTTGCACAAGATGACAGTTATAGTAGGACCTGATATTGGGGCACATTTTTACATACATAGAGAAGTTAACATTATGAATTCATGAGGAAGGAAAAAGAAATGAAGAAGAGAGAAAACCCCATACACTTAATTTCCAAGAAAAACAAGATTAAAAGCGAGGAAGTAAAGAACCTTGAGATGAACACTTGAAAATGACATAGAGTGGGGAGATAAATGAATGGAGTGAATAAAAAAGGCATTTACTATGTTCCATTTTACTTTGGAGCATTTTATTATGTGCCAGCCACAGTGCTAAACTTCTACCCTCAAGGGGCTTTCATTCTAATGGGGAAGATAGAGCAGATAGATGGTCAGGGAGGGGTTTTAGTTTTGTTTATTTTTATTTTTTATGTTTTCATTTGTGTTTTAAATTTTTAAAAAATCATCAATAATTTCCCCCCTCTAACTTCCCCCCACTTCTCCAAAGAAAAAGAAAACAAGAAAGAAAAACAAAGACTTTATAAAATAATAAAATAATGCATGGTCAGGGAAAGTTTGTTGTTGTTATTCAGTGAAGTTACAGGTTTATACCTGTGAAGTCCTTGTAAATAGAAATTAAAATGCCACTTACCAACTTTCTTGTTACTATACACTTTTCTGCCAAAATTCATATTTTCATATTTACTGAGAGTATATGCTACAGATAGTAGGACTTATACAAAACCTACTTCAATGTCTATGAGTACTTACAATCCTTCTATGGTATTCCAGTCAAAGAGAATGCTAGCAACCTTGAAAGATAACAGAATATAATAATAATAGCATTTGTGTAGAGCTTTAAGGCTTTCAAAGTGCTTTACAAATATTATCTCATTTTATCCTCACAAAACTTGGAAATAGGAGCTATTATTATCCCCATTTTACAGATGAGGAAACAGAGGCAGACAGAGGTTAAGTAATTTGTCCAGAGTCACCCTGTAGCTGGTAAATGTGTGAGACCAGATTTGAATTCTTGTCTTCTTGACTCCAAGTTTTAACTGCCTCCTCTCAGAATGTATCTGCCCTCTGAAGATCAGCTTGCTAAGTACAGGAGAGCAATGAAGAAGACATCAACAGCTACTGATCTATCGTTCTGCTTTCTCATCTTTCTAAAATAAGAGTTCATAAGCTTTTTGTGTGTTGTAGACCTCTTAGTGAAGTGGTAAAGCCTATGTACCCCTTCTCAGAGTAAAATTTTTAAGTTCAAAAAAGAAAATATTCAGAATTCCAAAGCAAACCTATATTGAAATAGTTATCAAACTATTAGAAAAACAAATGCCATCTGAATTCTTCATGAATCTCAGGTCAAGAACTACAGTCTAAAACCTTTATGAGAATTATCTACACATCAAAGGAGGATATCCTTGATTAAAGAAGAGAATGGGCAGGATTTCACAAACAGTAGAACACATCTTCATAGTTACACAATTGATTTAAAGACTCTTGCCTTTAGGATTAAAAATTACACTTTTAAAAATGTTTGTTGATGATGGAAAAAGTATTTCAAAGAGCAGAGCAAAATATAGCAATATAGTTACAATCACATATATGTGCATATATGTAAGAAACCTTACTAAAATTTTGTATAAGATAATTGGTACTAGGGGATCATATGAGATTATTTGATAGATATAGCCTTCTTTGTTTAATGATCAACATAAAAAAAGGAAGAAGGACACAAAAGCTGCCAAAATAAGAGGGAGTACTCTCCCCCTAATTCCTACAACAAAAATGTAAGAGTCTAGAGGAAAAAGTATCACTTAAACCTTATTTTTATCTCATTTGATCAAATTAAGGAAGAAAGGGGAGAGGGAAGAGTGGAGAATGAAGGGGAAGGTAGATTCAGGGAGGGATTATTGAGAAAAAGAACAAACTCAAAGCTCATAGGATAGATTTTTAAAAGGCGTTTAAAAAAAAAGAAAGTGTGAGAACCTTTGAGGTCTAGGTGAGGAAAAGAGAAGAGGGGAAGGTGTGGAGAAGCTGATTACAATAAGCAAAGAACACTGGTACTAAACAGAATCCTCTCTCACACCATACTGTTCCTTTTTAAAGAAGGAATGGAGAACAAAGATAGGAAAAAGGATAAAAGAAGCATTTGGAAAGAAATACAAATGAGTGATCATAACTGTGAATGTGAATAGGATAAACTTGATTATCAAACAGAAGAGGATAACAGCAGATTAGGAAGCAGAATCCAACAGTACTGTTTACATCCAACAGTATTGCATATAAAAAACACTCTTGAAACATAAGCATACACACAGAGTAAAAATAAGGACAGCTAGGTGGCACAGTGGTAGGGTACTGGGCCTGGAATCAAGAAGAATCATTTTCTTGAATTTAAATTGACCTCAGAAATTTACTAGTTGTGTGACCTTAGGCAAGTCTTTCAACCTAGTTTACCTTAGTTCTCTCATTTGTAAAATGAGATGGAGAAGGAAATGACAAACCACTCCTGTTTCTTTGCCCAGAAAACCCCAAATGGGGTCACAAAGAATTGAACATGACAGAAAATGACTGAACAACAAAAAAAAAATAAGGTGCTGGAGCAAAACAAATTATGCTTTAGCTAATTGTTTTTGTTTTTTGTATTTTTAGTAATTTATTTTAATTTGTCAACAATCATTTCCATAAACCTTTGAGTTTTAAATTTTTCTCCTCCTTCCTTCCTGCCTCCCTCCCCAAGACAGAGCGCAATCTGATGTAGGCTATACATATACATTCCTATTAAACATATTTTCACATTAGTGACGTTGTAAAGAAGAATTAGAACCAATAGGAGGAAGCACAAGAAAGAGAAAACAAACAAAACAGAAGAGAAAAATAGCAAATAGTATGCTTTGATCTGCATTCAAACTCCATAGTTCTTTCTTTAGATATGGATAGCATTTTCCATTATGAGACCTTTGGAGATGTCTTAGATCCTTGTATTGCTGAGAAGGGCTAAGTCTATCAACATTAGTCATCACACAACATAGCTGTTACTGTGTACAACATTCTCCTGGTTCTGCTCACTTCACTCAGCATCAGTCCATACAAGTCTTTTCAGGTTTTTCTGAAGTCTGCCTGCTCATCATTTCTTACTGCACAATAGTATTCCATTACGTTCATATACCACAACTTGTTCAGCCATTCCCCAATTCATGGGTATTCCCTCAATTTCCAATTCTTTGCCACCACAAAAAGAGCTGCTATAAATATTTTTAAATTGAAGTTAGCAGTCATGACCTCAAATGAACCAATTGCAAAAATAAATGTTATTAAAAGAGATAAACAGGGAAATTATACTATGCTTAAAAGTACCTTAGACAATGAACTAAGATGAACTCTCAACATATGTTGGAGGCAGCTCTAAGGCCAGCATTTTCTTAGTTCAGGTTCAATACTGGAATAAAATAAGGCACTTAAAATTCATTTAACATTTAACAAGAAGAGGTTTTCTTAGACCCCTCCCAGTCTCTGTGCAGAAATACATGTGATCATCAGTGTAGGATGTGGTGAAGGACAAGAGGACTCACAGGGTCTTCGAAAATCCACCAAGTCATAGAGGCACCAACAGCATGTGGATGATACTTTCTATTTCCTTAATGACCATGAAGCTGGGTCAGACAAACAGGAGTCGATCAAATCCCAGGATTACTTTATTTCCTTGTAAGAAAAACTAATCTCTATGTAGTAGGGAAATGCTAGAAGATGTTATTCCTGTTACAACATGAATGGCAAAGCTAAACAAGTTACAGGAAGAAATAGATAGTAAAGCTATAAATAATATTGGGGAACTTTTCAGATTTAGACAAATGTGACAAAAAAAATAGAAAGAAGTTAAAGAGCTTTATAGAATTCTGGAAAAGTTACATGTAATAGATCTCTGGCAATTTTTGAGTGGGAATAGAAAACACTATATTTCTCAGCTGGGAACATCTTTACAGAAATTGACCTTGCAGTATTCCATAAAAACCTTACAAACATGAAAACCTTACTGACTAAAACGCAATCAAAATTTTATTCAATATGGAGATTTTAAAAAGGACAAAAGTTAATTGGAGACTAACTTCTTCCTTAAGAAGAGTCATAGAAACATTTCATAATTCCTTAAAGTTAATGACAACAAAGATGCACCAAAATTGGTGAGATTTAACCAGAACTTCCTTAAGGGAAATGTATAGCTTCAAACACTTTCATCACGGGAAGAAAGGAGCCAATGGATTAAACGTGTAACTATTAAAAAAAAAAAACCCTAGAAAACCAACAAATTTTAAGAGCTGAAATAAATCTCAAAATAGAAATTCTTAAATCAAAAAAGATAATAACAAAACTTAAAACAAAAAAACATTTGATTTAAAAAAGAGAAAAACAAAATTACTAGTATCAAAAATGAAGAAAAGGAAATTCACATTGAATTAAGAAAAAAATGAAGAGAAATTGTTCAAAATTATTTTGTTCAATGATAAGCCACTAAAGCAAAAAATTTTACCAAAAAAAATTTAATAAAATAGAAAATGTACAGATTCACAGAACAAAAATATAAAAAGTTTAAAAGACTCAATCTCAGAAAAAAAAATTTAAAAGGCACAAATGATCTCCCAATACAAAAAAAAGGACCGCATGTATTTGCAGGACAATTCTATTTAATATTCAAAACATAACTAACTCCAATATTACATTAAGTATTTGCAAAAAGAGGAAAAGAGATCCTACCAAATTCCTTCTATAATGCCAATATACTCTTTAAACCTAAATTATTCAGAAACCAAAACAGAGAAAGAAAATGTATGTACATATATATATACATATATATATAGCCTATGTATAAGAAAGAAGACCCATATTTCCAGTGAATATTGACATAAAAAGTTTATGTAAAATAATAACAAATAGGCTGTAACATATTTAAAAGGTTATACAATATGACTAGGTTAGATTTCTATGAGGAATGTAAGGTTATTTCAAATTCAGGAAAACTCAACATAAGACAAAATGTTAACAAAAAGAAAAACAAAAATTATAAGATCACATCACTATATAAAGAAAAGTTTGGTTTGCCTTTTTATTTTTTACAAAATACAATGCTAATTTTTATTTAAAAAATTATACAAAACAGGAATAAATGAACCTTTACTTACTGTGGTAAATAATATCTCTCTAAAAGCAGGATCCAGCATTGTATGTGATGAGTATAAATTAGAGTCCTTTCCAATAAGATCAAGAATAAAGCATTTTAGTTAGTCCATATAATATATACACAAAGAAAATATAATAAAATATAATCCCATAAAAATCATCCACATTTTTGTATAGTTTTACCAATAAAACCCAGCAAGAAGAGCAATTCTATTTAAAATAACAACAAAATGTCTAAAATATTTGAGACTAACTACCAACATACACACAAGAAATATATGTGTATGAATATGCATGTGTATATGTGTGTGTGGGTGGAGGTATACAAGGATAAGACACTCTATGGAAATAAAGACAGAACTAAATATTTGGAGAATAATAATTACTCATGGGTAAGCTAAGCCAATATCATGAAAATGAAAACACTACTGAAATTAACTTACATATTCAATGTCATAGCAATAAAACTACCAAATAATTACTTTATAAAGTAAAAAAAAATGACAAAATTCATCTGAAGGAACAAAAGGTTAATATTTTCAAAGGAAATGATGCAAAGGGTTGGAAGGAAGAAGGCCTCAAAGTACCACATCTCGAACAATGATACAATAATAAACGTCTTATTTCATTTCTCATAAAGATTAGATGTATACATATATACACATGCATATACACATATGTATACATACATATACACATATACATACACACATATGGAAAGTCCTTTTTTCTTTCCTTGTTATCTTTGGGGATAAATGTCCAGTAGTTGTGTAACTGAGTCAAAGTTTGCTTGCTTATAGAGCTTAGTTCCAGACTATTTTCCAGAATGATTAGACCAGTCTACAACTCAACCCAGAGCACCTCCAAAATTTGTCCATAATTTCCCTCTATGTCAATTCCTACCACCCAAGATTCTTCTAAATCATCTCTCTCATCATTTATTTTGGCACAACAGTTTTCATGGTTATTGTACTTATATGCCATAATTTGTTCGACTCAGTTGTTTAAGAGGCATTCTAAAGTGCCCTCCTGGTATTCTAGTTCTTTACATATCTTGCATTTCACTTATTTTAATCCATTGATTAGGATCAAGAAGACCATTTAGCTGTCCTCTCTAAGGTATTGTCCTCTCTTCTAATTCCCTTCCCCATTCCTTTTTGCACACCTATTGAATTTGATGTCTTTCAATACCAAGTTATTGAGTGTTCATCTCTCCTTTATCTTTTTCATATAAGCGAGAGGCTCGTGTCATCCTCACTCTTTGTTCTGTGTTTGTATACTTTTCTTCTTATGAACCTCAATTATGAGAAATAACAAATTTTATCTTTCTTCTTGATTTCTACACTAATGTATTCAACCTTTTGCCTTTCCTTATCTTTCCCCTCTTAAAATTCTCAGAATGGCCATTAACCAATTGATGGGCATCTTTCTGATTTTTTTTTTGCCATTACAATAAAAGCTGCTATAAATATTTATGTAATGTAGGATATTTTTATCTTTCTTCAAACTCTTTTGAGTCTAGGACTAGCAGTGATACAGTTTAGTCAAAAGACATCCACTATTTAGTAACTTTTTGTGTGTAATTCCAAATTGCTTTCCAGAATGGTTGTACCTATTCACAGATCTAACAGTGCATCACTGTGACCTTTTCCCCACAACCCTTCTAAAATTTTCCATTTTCCTTCTTTTTCATCCAATGCACCCCAGTAGCTCTATTTTGCTTATTTAACTCCATTTATACCCTTTGAAGACCCTGAGGTTTTGAAGGGACATTTGTTTCTTCTCATTCTATTAGAATGTTAGCACTCCTTCATTATTCAGTTCCTACTAATTGGTCAAAAAATGTGCCTTTTCCAGTTTCTTTTGACTTGTGATTATATTTAAAATTTCCTACTCACTTCTAAATTTTTTCATCAGAAATGCACGGAAAGCCCTCTATTCTGAAAAGGTCCATTTTTTTCCTGTGCAGGATTAAATGAAATATTCTTGATTGTAAACTATATCTTTTGACTTTTGGAATATTACATTCCAAGATCTCCTCTCATTTTTAGTAAAACCAGTCTATTCTTGGGTGTTCCTCATGTTCCTCAGTAAATGAATTGTTTCTTTTTGATTCTTGCCACATTATTTCTTTGACATAGGAGCTCTGAATTATGACTATGACATTCCAGATTGAGACTTTTCTTTTCAACATTCCTTTCAGGTAATAATTGGTAGGGTATTATTATCTTTATTTTGATCTCTGGTTCTAATAGATCTAGGAAGTTTTGCTGTTTTGGTTTTGTTTTTGTTGTTGTTGTTGTTGTTATTGTTTTTAATGATAAAGTAAGGTGTCCAAACCTTTAAAAAAAAAAACATGGTTTTCCTAGATTCCTAATATTATTTTTGACATTTAAGTTGCAATTTTTTTAAAAGTATGCGCTTGATAAAAAATCAAGAAAATAAACATTTCCATATATGAAGACATAAAACGAGATTTATATATGAAACCATAAATCTCATTACTTGAGCATACTTTTAAAAGTACATATTCAATTTAGCATTTAGTTCCACAACTACCTTGCTTCTTTGTGTTGCCCCCTGAACCTTTCCAGTTTATTTTTCTTTCTTTTAAAAAAAATTTTATGTTATTTCATTTTCATACATCACCAAAATTTCTCCTAGTATCCTTTCCCAACACAGAGATATATCCTGTATAACAAATAATATTTTAAAATTAAAAAAAAAGAAAAAAGAGGAAGAAGAGAAAGAATTCGGGAAACCAATAAATATGGTTTAAAAAAAAGTCTGAAAACATATGTAATGTTCTGCACCCACAGACCTAACACCCCAGGAAAGGGAGTGACTAAATATGTCTTCTATGTCTTCTTTGAGGCCATACTTTTACTTTGTGATTTTCTTAATATTCCCTCTTGATTGTTTTGTGAATATTCTGTCCATATATAGTCATTGCGTAATTTTTTCTTGGCTCTGTTTACTTCACTTTGTATGAGTTCATGTAAATCTTCCATGCTTCATTGTTATTTCATTATTCATCATTACATTTGTCATTTCTCACATCATAGTAATATTCTATAACATTCATGGACCATAATCTCTTTAGCCATTTCCTAACCTATGTGTGTACATTATTTTCAATACTTTGTTACCACAAAAAGTGCTACTATATATATTGATATGTGTGGGGGCTTTCTTCTTTTCAATGACCTCCTTAGAATATGAACTTAGGTGGATAGAGCACCAGCCCTGGATTCAGGAGGACCTGAGTTCAAATCTGGCCTCAGACACATAACACTTACTAGCTGTGTGACCCTGGGCAAGTCACTTAACCCCCATTGCCCAACCAAAAAATAAAAAAATTTAAAAAAAAAAAAAGAATATGAACTTAGCAGTGGAATAACAAGGTCACAGGGTATGGATATTTTAATCATTTTATTTACATAATTACACATTGTTTTACAAAACATTTGTAGTGATTCACAGATTCATCCACCATGCATACATACATACAAATGAAAGTGTCTATGTATGTATGTGTGTGTGTGTGTGTGTGTGTGTGTGTGTGTGTGTGTGTGTGTAGGCCTTTATATCTTGGATACCAAAACCTGATCAGAGAAATTTGATACATTTTTTTTTCCATTCAACTAATTCTCTTTTTACATAGATACATTAATTTTCTTTGTTCAGAAGCTTTTTAGTCTTATATAATTATTTATTTTATCCTTAGTAATTGCCTTTTATCTAATTGTTTTAGCAGCAGTTAAATGGATAGAGTAGAAAAAACTCAGTTTAAATCTGGCTTCAGACACTTATGAGTTATGTGACCTTGGTCAAGTCCCTTAATATCTTCTTGCCTAAATTTCCTCATCTGTAAAATGAGGATAATAACAGCACCTACCTCCCAGGGTTTTTGTGAGGGTCAAATGAGGTAATATTTGTAAAGTGCTAAGCTGGCACATAGAAGTTATCACATTATTCTATGTTCCCCTTATCTCTTATTTGGTTAAGAATACATCCCCTGTCCACATCTATGAAAGATATGTGGTCTGTTTCTCTTCTCATTTTTTTAATGATATGATCTTTAATAATACGGTCACATATCCCTTTTGAATTTATTGTAGAATATGTAAAATATTGGTCTAACCCTAATTTCTGCCTGTCTGCTTTGTAGTTTTTCCAGAAGTTTTTATTCAAATGAGGAGTTCTTTCCTAAACAATTTTATGTTTTCTGGCTTTTTGAAAACTGGGTTATTGAATTCTATTGTTTCTGATCCTCCTTGCCTATTCTGTTCCATGGATCTAGCTTTCTCTTTCTCATACCACTACAAAATGATTGTGATGACTGCTATTTTGTAATACATTTAGAGGTCTGGAAGTGCTATTCTCCTCCTCCTCTTCATCCATAACTTCATGATTTTCCTTAATACCCTTGATCTTTTGTTCTTCCAAAAGAATTTTGTCATTATTCTATTAAGTTATATAAAATAACCTTTTGATAATTTTATTAGTATAGCAACAAAAGTAGATTAATTTGAGCAGTATTATCATTTTTAGTCTTTTGGGAAGAACCAACCATGACCACAGAATGTTCCTTCATTATTTAAGTAGTTCTTTATTTCTTTTTTTTATTAATTAATTTATTTTTAGTTTTCAACATTCACTTCCACAAGATTTTGAGTTCCAAATTTTCTACCCATCTCTCCCCTCCCCCCATCCCAAGACTTCTGAACACCACTTCCCCCAAAATGTCCTCTCTTCTATCACCCTCCCCCTTCTATTTTCCTGTAGGGCAGAATAGATTTCTATACTCCTTTGCCTGTGTATCTTATTTCCCACTTGCATATAAAAGCAATTTTTTAAAATTTATTTATTTTTAGTTTTCAACATTCACTTCCACAAGATTTTGATTTCCAAATTCTTATCCCATCTCGCCCCTCCCCCACCCCAAGATGGCATGCATTCTTAATACCCTTTCCCCTAGGCTGCCCTCCCTTCTGTCTCTCCCCCCCTTCTCTTATCCCCTTCCACTTCTATTTTACTGTAGGGCAGGATAGATTTCTGTATCCCATTTCCTATATTTCTTATTTCCCAGTTGCATGAGAAAACATTTTTTTTGAACATATGTTTTTAAAACTTTGAGTTCCAAATTTTCTCCCTTCCTCTCTCCCCACCCACCCTCATTGAAAAGGCAAGCAACTCAATACAGGTTATACATGTGCAGTTATGCAGAACACTTCCATCTTAGTCATGTTGTGAAAAACTATTTCCCTTAATCCTATTCTGCCCCTCATTTATTCTATGCTTTCTTTTAACCTTGTCTCTCCTCATCCCCCTATTCTCTTGTCACCTTCCCCCTATTTTCCTATAGGGCAAGATAGATTTCCATACCCAATTGAGTGTGTATGTTATCCCCTCCTTAAGCCAAATCTGAAGAGAATAAGATTCATTCATTCCTTCTCACCTTCTCCCATTTCCCCTCCACTGTAAGAGCCTTTTCTTTTCTGTTTGGTTTTTTTTTTTTTGGAAATAATTTACCCCATTCTACTTCTTTCTCCTTCTCCTGGTATAATCCTCTCTCACCACTTAATTTTATTCTCCAGATATCACCCCTTCATCTTCAACTCACCCTGTGCCCTCTATCTATCTATCTATCTATCTATCTATCTATCTATCTATCTATCTATCTATCTAT
>NW_020954702.1:4014615-4046264 GCF_900497805.2 Vombatus ursinus
TATCTATCTATCTATCTATCTATCTATCTATCTATCTATCTATCTATATCTATATCTATATATAGATATAGATATATACACATACATATAATTTTTTCCCTCCAACTACCCTAATACTGACAAAGGTCTCATGAGTTACAAATATCATCTTTCCATACAGGAATGTAAATAGTTCAACCTTAATAAGTCTCTTAATGATTTCTCTTTCCTTGTTTACTTCTTCATATTCCACTTGAGTCTTGTATTTGAAAGTCAAATTTTCTATTCAGCTCTGGTCTTTTCATCAGGATGCTTCAAAGTCCTCTATTTCACTGAATGACCATTTTTTCCCCTGAAGGATTATACTCAATTTTGCTGAGTAGGTGATTTTTGACTGTAATCCTATCTCCTTTGCCCTCCAAAATATTATATTTCATGCCCTCCTATCCCTTAATGTAGAAGGTGCTAAATCTTGTGTTATCCTGATTGTGTTTCCACAATACTTGAATTGTTTTTTTCTGGCTGCTTGCAATATTTTCTCTTTGACTTGGGTACTCTGGAATTTGGGTACAATATTCCTAGTTTTCCTTTGGGGATCTCTCTCAGGAGGAGACCGGTGGATTCTTTCAATTTCTATTTTGCCCTCTGGTTCTAAAATATCAAGGCAATTTTCCTTGATCATTTCTTGAAAGATGATGTCTAGGATCTTTTTTTGATCATGGCTTTCAGATAGTCCAATAATTTTTAAATTATCTCTCCTGGACTCCTATCTTTCTCTCTCCTATCTTTCCAGGTCAGTTGTTTTTCCAATGAGATATTTCACATTGTTTTCTAATTTTTCATACTTTTGGATTTGTTTTACAGTATCTTGATTTCTCATAAAGTCACTAGCTTCCAATTGCTCTATTCTAATTTTTAAGAAGGTATTTTCTTCACTAAGTTTTTGGACTTCCTTTTCCATTTGGCCAATTTTGCTTTTTAGGGCATTCTTCTCCTCATTGGCTTTTTGGACCTCTTTTGCCATTTGGGTTAGGCTAGTTTTAAAGGTATTATTTTCTTCAGTATTTTTTTGGATCTCCTTTAGCAAGCTGTTGACTTGTTTTTCATGATTTTCTTGCATCACTCTTATTTCTCTTCCCAGTTTTTCCTCTACTTCTCTTACTTGCTTCTCAAAATCCTTTTCAAGCTCTTCCAAAGCCTGGGACTGATTCATATTTTTATTGGAGGCTTTGGATGTAGGAGCTTTGACTTTGTTGTCTTCTTCTGGTTGTATGTTTTGATCTTCTTTGTTACCAAAAAAAGATTCTATGGTCTGACTCATTTTGTGAGGTTTGCTCACGATCCCAGTCAATTACTTGAGCTATAAACTCTTTGTTAAGGTAGAGGTCTGCTTCCAATGTGGAGAATGTACTGTCCCAAGCTTCAGGGGTTTTGTGTAGCTGTTTTCAGCAATACTTTTAGGGACCTGTAAATTTTCAGTTCTTCCAAGGTACTATGATCAAGGGCAAGGTGTTTACTCCTTTCCTGACCTGTGCTCTGGTCTATGAGTGACCACAAGCACTCTTTTCTGTCTTGGAACTGTGAGGAGGATTTCATCTCCACCACCACTACATGCTCCACCATGCCAGCACTCCTCCTCAGCCCAGGACTGCCACCCAGAACTGTGACCCAGATCCAAGCATGGACAAAGCAAGAGAATCCTGCACCAGCAAAGAGATCCCTGCAATCCCAGCCACTCAATTCCCCCTCAGTCTGTGGGCCAGAAGCTCAGGAAACATTCACAGCCCTGGGACCGCGCTTGGGAACTAGGGCTGAGACCTAGCTTCTCTCTCTCACCACAGAAACAGACTTTTCCCACTGACCTTCTAAGTTGTCTTTGGCATTTGTGGGTTGAGAAGTCTGGAAACCACCACAGCTGCCCCCGATTCACTCCCCTGAGGCCTGCTCCAGGTTCGCTGAGACCTGCGCACCCACATCAAACTGAGTTCCTCTCCCCGACCTGCGCAATATTCCTTTCTGAACAACCATCCAAGTTGTCTTGGGCTGAAAATTTGTTTCACTCTGTCTTTCTGTGGGTTCTGCTGCTTTAGAATTTGTTTAGAGCCATCTTTTTTTACAGGTATTTGAAGGGGTTTGGGGGAGAGCTCAAGGAAGTCACTGCTTTCACATCGTCATCTTGGCTCCAATAATTTTTAACATTCATTTTTAAAACTTTGAGTTCCAAATTCTATCCCTTCCTCCCTCCCCACCAACCCTCATTGTGAAGCCAAGCAATTCAATATAGGTTATACATGTGTAGTCTTGCAAAACACTTCCATAATAGTCATGTTGTGAAAGACTAACTATATTTCTCTCTATCCTATCCCACCCCACTCCCGTCTATTCTATTCTCTCCTTTGACCCTGTCCCTCCTCAAAAGTGTTTGCTTCTGATTACCCCCTCCCCCAGTCTGCTCTCCCTTCTATCATCCACCCCTGTATTATTCCCTGCACACCCCTATTTTCCTGTAGGGTGAGTTATTTATTTCTTTAAAGAGCACTTCATAATTGAATCTGTTCAAGTATTTTCTCCTTTGGTAGATTAATCCCCAAGTATTTTACTAATTTGATAGTTATGTTGAATGGTTCCCTTTCTATTATTGTCTCTTGAGTTTTGTCATTATCATATAGAAATACTATTGATTAGGGGGAATTTATTTTTGTAGATTACAACTTTGCTGAATTTATTGTCTCAAATAATATCCTCTCTCTATTAGTTCTTAGTAAACTATCAAGTGATTGTCAAAGAAGGATGGCTTTATTTTCTTCTTACCCATCTTCATGCCTTTAATTTCATTCTCTTATCTTGGGGCTGGTATTTGAGCCCAGATCTTCAAATTCCAAATCCAATACTCTTTCTGATCATTCCTCTGTGCCACACTGTCTCAAATATATGTTCAGCATATTTTCTTCTCTAGTAAAAAGAAATCTTGAAGATAAATAAATCATACTAATTAACTGTTCAGGCAGAGAATAGAACCTATTTCATTCACCAGTCTACCCAGATGGTATGCTATTATTAAAAGCTGCTTAATTCTCTAATTTTCTGGAAATTGGTTATTATTTGTCTATTGTTGTTTGTTCTTTTTGACAGATTAATATTAGAATTAGCATATTAGCAGTGCCTAGACTTTCTGTTTCAGTTTGTGGAAGAACAAATGCATGAAATTAAACTGTGTGAAATTTATTAGTTGGCTTTTTCTTATATAAAACCTTTCATTTACCACAACTCTACCTCTCAAATGCAGATGCTTCCCAAAGAAGTATATTTTCATTTGAAGTATATATGACCCTTAAAGATTTTAATGAGCATAGTTTTGAAACGTGAATGATATGTAATTTGAAAGACAATTTGAAATATACATGGCATGAGGACTAAATATATCATTATTTATTTGTGTTCTGTTACAAGAAACAGTGTCTAAATTCCAGTGATCTCAATTATCATTGGCCCATATGATTTCTAAGGTTTCTTCCAACTCTAAATCTTACAATCTGTTCATTGTAAACAGAAGGATTATTTTGTGGCTTTGGAATGTACATTATATATTCTCCATTTACCACTCTCAAAAATATCCTAACCTTGTTCAAGATCCTTCTTTTTAGTAATTAGACTACTATGAAAAGTAGCAGTTAGAAAACTTTTGAGTCTTAGATGTGATAATAAAGTAATTCCTCACCTCTCCCTGCCCACACATAACTTTTCTATCTTTGTTCATGATATTACTTAGTCTCTCAGCCTTAAAAACTTAGAGTCACCTTTGAATCTTTATTCTCTCCTCTTACATATCCACTTAGCTGTCTATTCCAATAATTTCTACCTTTCCAATATGTTTTGGGCACCTCTTCTTTACCCTCACCTAAATATACTCAGGTCATGGTACTCATCTCATCTAAACTATCATAATCCCCTCCTAGCAATTTTTCTTGCAACTAGTCTATCCACTGTCTAATCCATTTTGAATGCCATTGCCAGAATAATCTTCTGAATGCACTGCTATGATCATTTCACTCATTTATCAAAAAAAGTATGAGTATATGTATCTGATCATTTAACACCTTCTGCAATCTGGATCCAACCCAGTTGCCCAACTTTATTTTGAATTGCTTCCCTTCATGTAGTCTATATTCCAAAACTAGATTACTCTATATCTCCTGGTCTTGTTCTACACCTCATTGCCTTTGACATCTGGAGTATCTTTTGTTAACTTTCTAACTAAACAATAAGATCTATCATTTTTCTAAAATACTGTAAGTATTATTAGTACATTTTAATTCAGAATTCTTTGAACTCGGTACACTGGACAAAGCTCCAATTGCCCCACTCTTATTGTAGCTCAGCAGCTTTGTTATATATATGTTTAAATTCCCCAGGATCTACAGTTTGGTTCATTGATTAATGTTCAACTGAATTATACAGTACTAAGTATCATGTTGGCTGGAATACATTACAGGGTCTATCTAAAGGCCCATGATATGAAAATGCTTATTATTTTTTTAACTGACAGAGAAAGCATGAATAATTTAAAATATGCAACTGCTTTTTAAATATCCAAGAGCAAAATTTGTGATTTGTAATGTTATAGTAGTAGCATAGCTGAAAATGTGGAGATTCTAAGAAAGAATTTATGAAGGGGTTCACATATTTTTGTCCATTATAACACAAACAAGCAAACAAGAATCACATCTTCAGTGCTCCTGAAAGTCAGGAGTTACTGAGAATGTATTTTCACCTACTAAGAAAGAAAAAAAGATATCCTGATTGTCTCAAAATATCAAATGTGTGATTAAAACTCAAAATAAAAGAAGAGCAAGTGATTTTCATAAAATGATTACATATTAGAAATTTGGAATTTATCACTGAAATGGCTATTGGGCATAAATAGTATATATATACACACATATATATATATACACACACATATATATATATATATATGTTTTAAATATTTTTTTGGCAATTGAGGTTAAATGACTTGCCCAGGGTCACACAGCTAGTAAGTGTCAAGTGTTTGGTCTGAGGTCAGATTTGAACTCAGGTCCTCCTGACTTCAGAGCCAATGCTCTATCCACTGTGCCACCTAGTTGCCCCAATAGTATATATTTAAACTGCCCAAATTGAATAAGCAGTTTCTATAAATTGAATAACTAATGAATAACTAGTTGAATAAGCAGCTTTGGCATGGGGGTAGGAGAAGGGGGGACCTCAAATCTTATAGGCACTAATTGTGCAATTTTTTTTTGTTGTTCAGTCATTTCAGTCATGTCCAACTCTTCATGACCCCATTAGGGGTTTTCTTGGCAAGAATATTGGAATAGTTTGCCATTTCCTTCTCCAGCTCATTTTACAGATGAGAAGACTTAGGCAAATGGGGTTAAGTGACTTGCCAGTGACACATAGTTACTAAGTGCCTGAGACCAGATTTGAACTCATGAATATGAGTCTTTCTGACTCCAGACCTGGCACTCTCTCCACTGTGCTACCTAGCTATCCCACTTATGCAATACTTTGGCTTTATAAACCAGAAATTCTTAGTTTTTGTTTTTTGGGGTTTTTTTTCCTAACCAACTAAATTAATTCAATTAATTCAGTTAATTAATTGTATTAACTATCTTTTTGAGGGATAGGTATAGTATGGGGCAATTCTATGACTTTCCCCATCTCAGTATTTACTTCATGCTGTCTGAATTCCCTTCCTCCTTTCCTAGGGTTATCTAAATCCTGCCCATTCTCTTTGGTTGACTCAAATCTCATAATATTTTCTCTGACCATCTCAGACCATGTAGATATTGCTATTTTTGAACTTCTATTGTTTTAGGGGTTAGTTTTATATCCCCTATTACATAATAAGGTTTTTTCTGTATCTTTAATGGTTCTAGAGACATAGTTTGTATAGATTACTGTCTGTTGACTGAATAGATACATTATTTTCTATTAGCATAGTCATTTTTATACAAATAGTCATGCTAAAATAATTTTTATTTTAAGTGGTATTTCCTTTCAGTTTTCTTAACAGACTATTTTATCATAGGCATTGTGAATATAAACTTTTGAATGTCAGTTCTTCAAATATTTTTTGAAAATACTTTAATTAGTGTAGTACAACAAAATCTTATATTATCTCAGTTGTTGGAAAGGTCACCAAAGTTCATCTAGTCTAACTTTTAAAAACATAAGACTAACTTCTGAAAACTCCTTGACCAATGGACATCCAAATCTCTACCCAATGACTTTTGGTGAGAGAGAATCTTTCTATCACCTGAAACAATTTATTCCACTTTTGGACAACTTTAAGTTTTAGAAAAATTTTCATTACATTGAACCAAAATTGACCTCTCTGCAAATTCACCCATTGCTCCTTGTGTTCTTCTAGGAGAAGAAGAAAAACTAGTCTAAATCAGTTCTACATGACTGACACATAGGGGAATAGCATAGCCTAGACTTGTGATCTTATCGTATTGAGGAACACCAGTGTCAAAAGTCCTTCCACAAATGTTGATAACAATTCAACCAAAACTCCCAATTGCCTGAGGTGTTGAGAGTTTAATGGATTTAACCATGGTCATAAAGAGCATGTCTTAGAGGTAGAACTTGAACCAGGTCTTCCTGATTCTAAAGTAGGCACTGTTGCCTCACTGACTCTCATTCTATATAACAATCCTTCAAAAACTTGAGAGGTATCACTCATTCCCCCTAATTCCTTCTACAGGTTTAAGAGAGTGCTCTAGATAACTCTTGAAGTATCATCTTTTTAACTTGGTACTAACAATGTCTTAGAATATTAGCATTCCTGTTTAACTCTGTACATAGGCATAAGTTAGCAATCTGGTTATTATTGAAGAGTATTGTAGAAGGTGGCTACAACTTCACCTTCATTCTTTTTGTAAAGCTAGAGGTTCTAGATAGGTGTTGATTTCATCTCTAGCTATTTTGAGTATTATCTTTTCTTTCCTATTTAGGCTCCAAAGAAACACTTGCAAAATGGCATTATTCGAGGCTACCAGATAGGTTACCGGGAATATAGCACAGGAGGCAACTTCCAGTTCAACATTATCAGCATTGATACCACTGGAGACAGTGAAATTTATACTCTTGACAACCTAAATAAATTCACTCAGTATGGCCTTGTGGTACAGGCATGCAACCAGGCTGGAACAGGACCTTCTTCTCAGGAAATCATTACTACTACCCTAGAGGATGGTATGTGTTTCTAGTTGTTTGGCTGTTACAGGCCAGTATTAAAGTTTATTGTTTTTCTTCCCTAAAGAGAAACAAGTATTTTTGTCTCATCTTACTGTTTTATTTAAGTACCAACTTAGTTTTTCTCCTGTGCTTATACCTATTGTGTTTATGTTGATTTCTCAGCAAGAAAAATAACTTCATATTATTGACAAAGGAGTATGTAATTGGGTAGATGTCTTATTTCACTCAGAGTTACATTGTGGTTTGGTCACAACTCTGACACTACTTGTTTACAAAAGCAAAATTATTTCTCTCTTTGAGTTGCTCCATTTCATTTAACATGCAAGATTTGGGTCTTCTCAAGTGAAGTTCTGTGTCTCTTCCTTTTACTAAAAGTGGTTAGCTAGAATGTAAGAAAATAATCTGCTCTAAGAACACTCCATGTCCATTTTAAAAGAGAGTTTTTGATAACTGTTTTATAAAATAATTCCTTTTTTCTAAGACTTCATAGAGCATACTTCACAAGATGCATCTCCCTCTGATGTTCAGGAAATACTAATTCAGCTAATAGAGGGAGATCAAATCATAAATAGTAAAATAGAATTTGAATATAAGGTACTAAAATGTGATATAAAACTTTTAAATTTATTGAGTATCTGGAAACATTAGTTAGTGCTGTATTCTGAAGACATAATTTTAGGGATGATACCTGTTGAGGAAACTTCCTCTACCAATGCAGGTGGACCCTTTTCTGAAATTTATGATCTTAGAAAGTTGCCTGAGAATTTAAATGACTTGTCCAGTGTCACACAACCAGTGTCAGTATGTGTCAGAGGCTGGGATTGAATCCTGGCTTGATGGCTAGTTCTCTATCCATTCTATCATACTATGTCAACATTGAGGCACAAAATGACATGTACAGGCTAATAATATCAATAAGTAGGTGTTTGATATTAAAGGGGATAAATAGCTAGTTATTTTGAGCCTATAATTACCTCAGTATATAATTAACCATGTGTGCCCTAATTTTGAGAGGTAAAACAACTGTTTATATCAAAATGACCAGAAATGGTATTTGTAGAAGAGGAATTCCTATTAATAAGGATATTAAAATTTTTTCCCTTCCTTTTACCTTCACTAGTTTATAAAGCATACTTAATGTACATTGGGTTTAATATGTGGCTTATTTTACTAACATACACATTTAAATAAACAATTTTGCTACATTTCCTGGAAAAATATAAAGTGTTAATGTCAAAAACACAATATGATATGGGAAATAAGATAATTACTTCTAATGGTAGGGGGGAAATAATTCTAGATCTTTGAGGTATCTCCAATAAAGTGACACTTATTGGAAATTCCTAATCGCCCAGCTAATTTCTCTTTCCAACAAAACATATGTACAAACTGACAGCAAAGAAAACAACAATCCATATGATATGAGGATGAAGTTTATTTTTATCAAGATTTTTTTGAGGGGGTGGGATAAGAGTATGAATTCTTGAAGTATACTACAGCAAAATATGGACTGTATACCACAAAAGATGAGTGTCAAAAATACTAAATTACAATATTAAGGTCTTATATATTAGTCTCAAATTCACTTCAACTGATAAGAAGAATAATGGCCTTCTGAAAAATAAAGCAGGTAAGAAGTATAGAGATAATAACAATCAGGCATACACTTGTGTGATAACAATATGAAAACCATTTTATATAGGTTTGAGAATGGGTGTTTGTGCTGGAGAATAATGACAACATTTTCATCTTTATCTTTAGAATATAGTTTATTCTTTTTTTTATTTTAATTTCAGTGCCCAGTTACCCTCCAGAGAATGTCCAAGCCATAGCTACATCACCAGAAACCATATCCATAACCTGGTCAACACTTGCCAAAGAAGCCTTGAATGGAATTCTCCAAGGATTCAGGGTGATATACTGGGCCAATCTCTTGGATGGAGGTAAGAGAATGTGACTAGGATATTGAAGTTGTTACAAAGAGAACTCATATAATTTGTAGACCAAGTCAAATTAAACACGTCAACAAGCATTTAAGTAACAATGTGTAAGACACTGTTAATATTTCTATTTAGAGAATCATGTCATCCATTGCCTCTATTGGGGTTTTTTTTTTTGCACTAAAAATGTGAAACTCTTAGTTTCACGTCTTTTGTATGTCTTTCAATCCATGTTTGAATTTCCTTTCAGTGTTTTTTTTTTATTTTATTGGTGTCTTTTTTTTACATTAGCAAAATTTTCCCTTCTCTACTTCTCTCAGAGAGCCATACAATATAAAAAATAATAATTTTTAAAAGGAGAAAAATTAGCAAAAATAATACATTGAAAAAATCTAAAAAGATGTGCGATGTATCCCACTCATGGTCCTCTCACCTCTCCATAGGGATAGGGTGAAGGTGTCTTCTTTGGAGCCAGGCTTATTCTTTATAATTTTGCAACATTTACTTTTGATTGTTTTCTGGTGGATCTTTTTGTTTACATTGGCCTACTCATATACATTGCTTCTTGACTCTGCTTACTTGGCTCTGCATCAGTTCACGAAAATTCCTGGACAAGTCACAACTTCTGCCTGTCTCAGTTTCCTCATCTGTAAAATAGAAATAATAATTGCACTTACCTTCCAGAAAGAATAAACAAGATATTTGTAAAACACTTTGCAAATCTTAAAGTGCTATATGGATTGCTATTATTGTTATTGTTATTATTATTATTATTATCCTAACAATTGAATTGCAAAGTCAAAAGATATGGGAATTTTAGCCACTTCATTTGTGTAATTCCAAATTGCTTTCCAAAACAGTTATATGGCTCCATCAATAATGCACTAGAGCAGTAATTCTCCAAAGACGTCTGGGCACCCTGAAACTTTTTCATGGGGTGCACAATTTAAAAACTCTTTTCATAATAACAAGACATTCTAATTTTTAGTAAGGTAAACATTGATAGATATAACCACCATAAAACCAAAGCTCTTTGTGGCAGGGGCAACACAATTTTGAAGAGTATGAAGGGATCCTGAGACCAAAAAATTTAAGAATCACTGCACTAGTGTCCCTGTATTCCAACAATCCCTCCAAAACTGACAGTTCTCATCTTTGTTTATCTTTGTCAATTTGCAGGATATGAGGTGATACTGTTGTTTTAATTTTTATTTCTCTTATTAATGATTTGGAGCATTCTTTCAAATGGTTGTTAATAATTTGAAATTCTTTTGAGATTTGTTTTTTCATATCCTTTACTTATCTATTGGGATGTAGTTTTTGGTTTAAGATAGATAATACATATTCACAATACAAAATACATTTTTACATATATATTACAAATATATATTACATTTTATATATTACATTTTTACATATATATGAACAAAAAGTTCCTAAGAATTGCAAATTATTAACAGATAGATGAAATAATTTTTCCGATTACTAATAAAAAGAGAAAAGCAAATCAAAACAACTCCAAAGTTTCATTTCATGTACAGAAAATTGGGAAAGATAATAAAATATTGGAATAGTCAATGTTAGAAAGGATATAGGAAGATAACAGCATTGTTGGTAGAACTGTGAATCAGTACAATTATTTTAGAAATGTTACATGGTCAATACCTTCTCACTCTTCTGGGTGGAAGTTGCTCCCCCCTCTGACTCCCATTCTTGTGAGGTAAGATACTATTCACAGAGACCCAGTACTGTCAGAAGTATATAAACACCAAATCCCTACAGATTATACCCATTTTATAATATTTCTATCACCCCATTGGAGTGTTCTTCATTGGGACACTCTCCCTTCACTAACTTGAGATTCCCCACTTTCTTGTCCACTGTTTCCATCCCTCCCTGTGCCACCTCACCGATTCTTCTATATATCTTTTTTTTTCTTTTTTAGAGAATATAGGAATTCTTTTCCTTTCATTGTTGACCATTTGCTTGATTAGAATACATCACAAAACCCCCTCCATATTTTTCCTCGTTTCTCAACATTATGTGCCCTCCCACTCTATAGTTTAGTCCCACAAATATATTGATTTATCTGTGGGGGTATTTTGAGTCCTTAGTAACTCCAGCCTATTTTACCATCACCATTTCTCTATTAAATTTCTGCTTTCCCCTTTGCCTCCTTGTGTACTCTTAGAAGGACATCTCTTAATGCCTCCTCTGTTATTATGTTGCTATTGCTGTTACTACTGCTGCTGTTGTTAACTTCATAGATATCTTTCTCTCAAAAATTTGGTTTTATTTTTCCTGGAGTTACTTATTTTGTTTCCTGTCCCTTCCTTGGTTGCTCATTTTATTTATCTTTACTGCCTTTTCATTGTTGTGAGTTTGAGGAGGTGTGAAGTGGAGTTTGCAAAAAAAACTAACCTGGTCAGATCTGTTTTTCTTTATAGGAATGTTTCAAATGCTTTTGTAAAAAATTGTATGTCCATCTTTTTATTAATGATTAGGCTCAAGTTTACAGGGTTGCAAAGATCATCTTGGGTTGCATTTTGAGTTCTTTTGCTTTAAAGAACACAATAGCCTATTTCTGGAAAGTATAGAATAGTCTTATGTTATTTTAATTTTCTTTCCTTAATTTTTGAAGGTATTTCTCCTGGGTGGTTATAGAATTTATTGTTTGTCATTGGAGTCGCTGTATTTAATTGCTATGTGTTGGAGTTTTCTAGCATAGTGGGGTTTTTTAATTGGTTATTTTATATTTTTCATATATATGTGTTGGTCTGTCTTTTTGTCTGTCTCTCTGTTCCTTTCTCTGTCTCTGTCTTTCTTAGTTTTAATCTTTGATTTCATATTGAGACTATCCAGTATATCAGGAACTCTTTTCACTCCTACCCCTTAACTCTCTGGTTGCGGTGGTAAACTTAGAATACTCATTGTTGCTCATTGCTACTTCCTCTTTCCCTCTACCATCATCTCTCAATAACCTCTCCTCCTTTGAAGTTCAGTCGATCTATATTTATCACCCAATTAAGGTTCTAGTAACTCTTATCTGTTGATCTCCAGGACACTCTCTTTCCCTCTTCAATGATTTCAGTGTCAGACTTACAGTTTTTCTGTACTCCCCAATTCCTGTCTTCAAACCAGAGGACATCAAAACATATAGAAACTCCCCCCTAAAATGCTCATTTCCTATTTTCTCATATTTCTGATGACCACCCTTCCTTAGCCATGCACAGAGATTATTGTGACTTAGATCTTGCCATTACCAACAAACATACCACTTTTGTGTTCATGAACCCCAAAATTTCTTTATCTGATCATAATCTACTGTCATTTCACTTTTATCTCTGCCTTGCAACTCTCAAACCTGTTCTTTCTCACCATTACCTCAAATCTCTCTATTTCTCAGTTCTTTCTCAGGCCATCTGCACTTACTACATTCTACATCCATCTCCATCACCCATCCAACTCTTGTTGAACTGGTTCAACTCTACATTATACTCTTCATTTGAGTCCTTGGAACACTTACCCTTTCACAGTCACCCTGAAAAACTTCAGCAGAGGGAGTTTCTATACCAGTGAAATCATGGTCCTTGAAGTAATGAAGAAAGGATCTTATAGAATGGGCCATATACATCACATATCCATATGTTAGTGAAAAGACTGATTCAAATAATAAATAATAGAAAACATTTAATTTCCAGTCTTTTTTAAAGTGCTTGAATTGTATATCACTTTCACTTTTCTTAAATTACATAAGATAACGTAGCATAGAGGAAGATATTTTTATGTTCTAACTTTGAGTACAAATGGCTTTTACAATAGTTCTGAAAGTGAAGCATTTTTGTTAAAACAAAATTTCAGACTCCTTGTCATTTCATCAATTTAAGCTAAGTAAGTCTCTTTTGGTAACCAGTGTTTATCAAGTGACCTTGTGGCTTTAAAAGTCACAAAAATTTAAAAGAAGATGGGTGCTTTAAAATAGGTTTCAAGCAGATTTAATAAAGAACTTGTAGAAGCTTCATAATGAGTACATTTCTAAGCCTTTGTTGTTGTTGTTTGTCCTTCATTCTCAAAGAGGACCATGACATCAGGGAGGTGATGCCATGACTTGCAGGTGAATTGAATTTAAGTAAGACAAGGCTGTACAAGGTCACTAGCCTCACTTTCTCCTCTGCAGCCATCTGGGTCCAGTGGTGAGATATTAAATGATGAACCCTTTGAAGATTCATATTTTTAAAAGATGCATTGGAGCAAGTAGATCATACATCTCTTACAGCTATGGGTAGGAGGTACCTTCTTAATCAAACAGGATAGAATTACAAAAGATGAAATATATGTCTTTGATTATCTGAAACTGAAATTTTCTGCACAAAAATAATATACCAAGGATAAGAAAGAAGTGATTGAATGGGGGGAAAACTTTGTATCAGATTTCTCTGATAAGAGTTTAGTATCTAAGATATATAAGCAATTAACACACATGCATATATATATGTATATACACACACATATGTGTATATACACACATAAAATCACATGCAGAAATGTTCCAAATTAGTAATAGTAAGAGAAATGTAAATCAAAACAATCCTGAGGTTTCACATCACAACTTCTCATTTTAAACTCAATTTGACAAAAGATGGGAATAATCAGTGTTAGACAGGTTGTGGGAAGAAAGGTAAACTGATACATTGTTGGCAAAGTTGTGGATCAGTGTAACCATTTTAGAAGGCAATTTAGAATTAAACAAATGAAGTGGCTAAAACAATACCCTTAGACCTAATGATTCAACAACTAAGCCTTAACCCAAGGAAGCAACTGATAAGTAGAAAGTACCCACGGACACCAAAATATATATAGCACTACTTCTTGTGTTAACAAATAATTGGAAGCTACAGCCTCTCAAATGGATTGGGGAATGGCTAAACAAACAAGAAATATTATGATGTAAGAAATAATAAATGTAAAATTTTTAACATGTAATTGGGGGAAAATAAAATATTACATATAAACATGATGAATGTGAGGAATACAAAGATGCATGGAAATATTACATGAACAGATGAAGACTGAAGTAAATAGAGCAAAGAAAACCATATATAATGTGTGTGTGTGTGTGTGTGTATACACACACATATATATGCAGTGACTAAATGGAAATTAAAAAAAACAACCACATACATAAAAAATCAAAAGTGAATATTGCAAAATTATAAAGAACAAGCATGGTTACAAAGAAGACACCCTCTTCCTTCTTTGCACACTTGGGCGTTCCAAAATTGTATATTCAACATATTTTCAGACTTTCTTGAAGTATTGATAAGTTATACTGGCTTTTTTCCCTTTCTTTTTCATTCTGTATCTTTTTTTAAAAATACTGTTTATTATATGAGATGGCTCTCTGGGGTGGTTAGCAGGGATAGATAATGGAGGAATTTCAATGACATAAAGAGACACCTATAAAATTACTTTTAAAATGAAAAACTAATGTATTGTGGCAATACCAATTCCATTTGAACCATAACTGTTTATTGTCCCCTCAGGCAATTACAACAGAGATATGGTCCAAGCATAGAATATTGTATTGAAATTGGTTTGTTAACACTCAACTTTGAAATCAATGCTCTATTTTTTATGGCCATTTTTTTCTGCCAGGTGTTCTGAGGCAATTGGTATGCGAATTCTCTTTTCCAAATTGCTACATGGCACTCATCATTATCTAATGAATGTGCATTACCCCTTCTATGTAATTTAAGTGTGTGACAGGTGGATATATTCTCTATACAACTAGACAGTAAGTACAAAGAAGGGCAAAAATAGTGTTGCCAGTAACAATAGCATGCATGATTGTGTTTTGTTTTTCTTCTTCCCCAGAGCTGGGAGAGATTAAAAATGTTACTACTACACAGCCTTCCCTGGAGCTAGATGGGCTAGAGAAATATACCAACTACAGCATTCAGGTGTTGGCATTTACCAGAGCTGGAGATGGGGTCAGAAGCGAACAGATATTCACTCGCACCAAAGAGGATGGTGAGGACTTTCAACTGCTGGATAGCTAAATATGTTTTGTGGTTTGTGAAGCAATCAATATTTGTTTTTAGAAGCCAGATGTCAGATGAGGCTCTTGTTGAGCTCCTGAAGCACAAACTTGAGACCGCCTCCAGAAAGGCAACATAAGACAACTTCACCTCCATTAACCATGTTATTCCTTATGTTGCCTCCCCAAAAACCAGCTCTGCTCTCAAACATGATAGGGAAAATTCAAGAACATTAGCTTCCTGTTTTGCAATTATTTTTATTCACCTTATTTCCCCGCTTTGTCTTTAGAATTTTCTCTAACATTTGGCAATAATTAATTTTTTAAAAGTTGTAATACTTTTATAGGGGCTTATCTCTTCTTCTTATACCTTTAGTTACTGTGTTAGCTACTAATATGAAAGGTGCAGTTCCAAAGATGAATATACATGACCAAGGTCTAAGTTATTTTTTTCTTTATTTTAAGTGAATCATTTTAGCATATGTGTATTTTCAAAGCCATTGTTTTATATTGCTTTTTATTCTAAAATAATCTATGAAGATTCAGTAAATAGAAAAATTAAAGCTCTTTTCTTCAAACCTTTAACTCTTAATCTTGCTTTTTAACTATGTCACTATTTCCAGAGCACATAGAAATCACATCTGACATTTTTTTTATATTTTTTAAATAATGTCTCCATTAAAGCTCTTCTCTAATGAATAATAATAAAATCAAGGTAATGTTATGTTTGGTTTTTTTTTTTTTTTAGGCAATTGGGGTTAAGTGACTTGCCCAGGGTTACACAGCTAGTAAGTGTCAAGTGTTTGGTCTGAGGCCAGATTTGAACTCAGGTTCTCCTGACTTCAGGGCTGGTGCTCTATCCACTGTGCCAAGTAGCTGCCCCCTATGTTCTTTTTTAAAAGCCATGTCATTAGGCATAAGCTAAGGCCTACCAAGTTGGAAAGGCTTCTAATATTGAACTAGAAATAGCCTGTTAGAGCCTATCTTTGGTACTTCTGTTTTATATATCATTTGGTAGATGCATGTTTACAAATACATCTTATTTTGTAATGGAAAAAATATCAAGTTCATCTCTGATGTTATTTTTTTCAGTTTATGGAAAAATAGTGACTTTGACATAGATGTACTACATTGTGCTGGATCTATAATATGTACATATATCATAAATAATATATTATATATGTGCATACATATATATGTAAAGAGATTTTGTTATAGTTTTTAGCAAGCAAAAAAAGTATTAGTCAAAATATTGTCATAGGCCCACTAGAGAATCACAGAGTTAGAATGGAAATTAGGAGGCCCTCTAGTCTAACCAATATCTGAACAAGAATACTTTGTATAACATACTAACAAGTGATTATATATCTTTTTCTTAAAAACCTCTAGGGAAGGGGAACCCATTACATCCAGAAATGGTCTTTTTATATTTATATGACTCTAACCATTGGAACAGTTTTTCTTACAAGGAAATATTTACTAAGTGATTTAGTTTTTGTGCTCCTGGGAATAAGGCTTCTTGAGTAATGTGGCCTTAGTTCTCTGAGGACCAGTTATGGTGAAGCTAAACTCAGAGATGGTCATCTCTAGAAGATTATGTACAAGGTAATAAATTTACGTGGCCACAACAAAGTATGAAGATTATCTAGGTAGGCATGGAATCTATGCTTCATAGTGGAAAGAGCACTCACATTGATAAAATCACAGATCTTCGAAGGTATTGAAGTAATCTAAACAAGTACATACTCTACTATATCACACTTGCTGTTACTCTCTTACCTTTCTGAGGAAGGCAATGTAAAATAACTATCTCACTCATTATATAGAGAATTCTTTGTTGCCGAATTGATGCTGGTCATGAAAACTTTCCATATCTGTTCATGGGTCCCCAAAATGCAGGCTCATATTGTAGAACTGATGATTAAAAGTTAATATAATTCTTTTCAGTATTTACTCCATTTCCTTATTTACTTTATTACTTTTTTATATTATAAATCCATTGGGGAAGGGCTAATTCACAAATATGAAGGTACTAGTACAATGCTGGTTTGTGAAGTAAGTTTTGCCTAATTTCAAAGACAATAACATGATTAATATTGATAAGGTCAGTATGCTACTTGATCCTACTCACCTATTATTTGTGAATTTTCTGTGTCTTATGTTTTGCGGAGACAAGAGTCTCCTCAAAAATACAATTTCTATACCCCATTATGAAAGGATGGTGAACCTAGAATCTCAAAAACTGTCAGCCAAGCACAGGTCTGTGCAGGTTCCACTATATGCCACTATGCACCACATGGCTGCCATGCAAATCTCTGTCGCACTTTAGCTAATTATCAAATTAAATTCTTTGGAGACAATAGAATTCCATAGTTTATATCCACATAATATCATCAAAAGATTTTTAAACTAGTTTGAGACAGCTAGGGTGGTACAGTGGATAGAGTACTGAACTTAGAGTCAACAAGATTTGAATTTTGTCTTACCTTGCACAAGGCACTTAGCCACTTAGTCTCAGTTTCCTCATCTATAAAATGGAGATAATAGCACCTACCTCAAGGGGTTGTTGTAAGAATCAAATGAGATGATATACATAAAGCATGTTACAAACCTTAAAATACTATATGAATTCTAGATGTGGTTGTTGTTGTTATCATTTTAGGAAAATCCTAGTGTGGATATTTACCCTCCCAATAGAGATAAACAATTTGCCCTTGCCCCCAAATTGTCTTAGTGAATAGTCTAGAGCACTAAGAGGTTAATCCCTTACCTAAGGTCACCAGCTAGTATTCATCAGTGGTAGGACTTGAACCTAATTCTTCCTGGCTCCAAGACCAACTCCCTTTTCAATGTGTAACGCTGCCTGTTACAATAAGAATCATGGTGTTTAAAAACCAAAAAGACACAGGAGATGTTCCAAGAAGGTATTTGAGTTTATTAAAAGAATCATGTGACTTCCCAAAGACAATCCAGCCTATTTTTCTCTTGCTATTCACTTCACTTAAGCAGTACCTGCTTAAGAAACACGTACTATTGGATTTGTTCTATAAGAATGAGGTACATATTGTAAAGCATAGCCAATGTATTCTTTGTTGTTACTTCATTTTACTTCATTTTTTAAAGAGTTAAAGACATTGAAAATAAATGGAAGGGTATTTCACAAGTTCTCCTGGAAAGATAAATAAATGAGTTGATGGAGTTGGTTATCATGTGCTCAAAAGTTACAAGTAACACTATCTCATGGAATACTTGGTAATCTCTTTTTATAGAAATTATGATGAGCCAGAGGGGGAAAACACCATAAAGATAATTAAAATATATATGGCCACATCTATTACATAGCATGAAGTAGAGAATTATATGAAGAATTTGGCCACTTCTGCCAAAACAAGTCAACCAAAAATAGATCTTTGGTGACTTCAATGCTAATGTCACCCATGATTCAAGGTCCACTGAAAATTCTTGACACACAAAAAAACCAGATCCAATTCTGGAACATGACCAAAAGAAACTTAGTTTCTTTCTGTTACCCCCTTTTTTTGCGTAGTCCACAACAGACTCCAAATGTAATTTTGACATAGTTTCTCTCTAGCATTTCTGAATGTGGATGAACAAAGTTCGTAGTTCCTATGTAAGGTATTCAAGGTAATAAATTCATGCAATATACCACAGCTTTGATTTCTTCCCACAGAAATTACAAAGATGTTACAGGATAATATGGTACAGATAAAGAAAACACAGAAGGCACTCAAGAAAGCTCATAAGACACGTGAGCAAATACAGGAAAAATGTAACAGATTCAAACACCCCCATGGAACTGACCTCCCCATGGACCTGCATGTCCAAACCTGTCGCTGTAATTGTGTGGCTTGTCTAGGCCCAGGTCTCATTCATTGCTCCTCCAGCTGTAGGGGCTACATGTATGATATTTCCTTTCCCCAATAAGTAATGCTGCTCAAAATTTCCTCTTTTTTCTCTGAAAAGTCTGATCCTTGTACTCTTGATTTGAGGATCACATTTGAAGCAAATTCCAAGGCTTTCACTGCCTATGAAATCTCCTTTTCCTGTCTAGCAGGCTAAATTCTGGAATAACCCTCTCTAGGAACCCAAAATTCTCCCTGCTTTACACAGGAAGTAGTGTCTCAGGTCTGTTTCTACCATGCGTTTTTGTATGAAATCTATTAATTGCCCAATTGCTACCATTTCTTGAACTGAGAACATCTGCTTTCAGGAAAAAGTCCAAACTCATGTCCACTTCTGACATTCTTCTATTGAAATTGTCATCAATTGCTTATTCCTTCACCTAACATGGCACAGAAGTGTAAGTGGAAAGGGACCACCACCACCACCACCACAATAAAAGAGTCCTGTAACTCCTGAATTCCAGCAAGACAAACATCTTAAAGGCTACCTCATTTACTGGAAAACAACAAAGAAACCAATAAGGGGTTGTCAACTGTCAACATAGCAAAGCCCACGCTCAATGAGAGAGAAATATGACATCTACACCCATATCCAAAACCCCTTTATACACAGACACACAACACACATATACACATACACAAAGACGGGCACAGTGAAGTCTAGAGAAATAGATGTTAGGCTTCTGTGGTTGAACATTCAGAAATAAGGGAAGCCAAAGTCTTACAAACTTCTCAGAAGTCTCCCACCTAATGTACTGAATACATCCCCCCTTCCTGCCCCAGAAGACAGCTGAAATATATCAGGCATGTCAAGAATTGAACAAAACAAAAAATGAAACTCACTCAGACAGTACTTCTGCAATGGTATTTCATTTCTATGGTAGCTGACAGGTCCCAGGAAATTTCTACAATGGGAAACAATATTTAGAGACATAGGGAAGAGGTGAGATCTCTGAGTAGTAGTATAAGGCTTTGTCCCCTATTTGTTTTTCATTTTATCCTTGGTTATTTTCGCTACTGAGAGCAAACAACATCAAAGCACTACAGTCAGACTGAAGATCCTTGCCAACCTGACAGGTGAGTGGCAGCAGACTTTGGAAGTCAGACTCTAGTATTGCTGACTGTTTGTGGTGAGACTGGAAAGAGGAGAGGCAAGATTTTTAGCCAAACAAAATGGCCAAGAAGCACCAAAGGCTCAAACAGTGCCAAGACCAGTGTTATGCAAGTAGGGGCTGAAATGAGAGGAAGACTAGAGATCTAGACCAATTGTGAAGATTGGAAGATTGGTAAATAATGGCAGAGAGACTTGGGCCCAGGACAAGGGCACTTTCCATCTTTCCATCTCCAGGTGAGTGCAGATCAAAAATTACTCTGACTGCACTGGTGAATTATAGAGTTATCAGGGAGAAGTTTCAATTGGGTGGAAGTCTTTATGTGAGGAATGCTTTAAAATTCTGCTTTTATTTTTGCCATGTTTAATAAACTATGCAGATATAGTATGTTGATTACCTGTGTTGTATGAATGGGGAATAGTCCTTTCATAGAGGAAATTCCATATATACTATGGGAGGAGGGGTGTGAAGTCATAGATTTGCTATTTAAAATAATCCTGAGTAATATTTTGTATCATCCCACAATCTAAATTCAGAACCTTCACAGCATGGGCTTTACCTTACCCTATTTCCTGTAGCAGTTCAACTTAATGGTATGATAGGCTCTCACACATGTATACTTACTTCTCTACTGGCTTGATAACCTAGATACACACCTCTTTCTTGCATATGACAAACTACCCTTCTGTAGGCAATACACAAACACCTTTGGACCATTTACACTACTTCAGTGCTCCTGGTAGCACAAACATAGTGTACACACAGCCTATAGGTGTCATATAAAACTGTATCTTAACAGCCAGGAAATTACTAATAATTTATGTGGTGGTCATTTCTGATAAAATGTTTACATGCAGTCTGTTGACTCCTTGGAGCAATAGACAAAAGAAATTTCAAACTAGTAGAAAAGATGAGAAAGCAACATTGCATGTTTAAGGAGGTTGAGGGAGCACCAGACTGAGACTTCAGCAAAAGCTGAAGGTCTGAAGAGGCTGAGAGACTGAAGCTTTGAAAAATAGAAAGCCTTTGGATGCAAAATAAACATTCCCTACCCTAGAAAGAATGTAAAGCTTAATTATCTTAAATACCTTAATTACCTATCAAGAGACAATGAACTTGTCTGCTGGACCCAGATTGCATTCACATCTCTTTCCCTAACCATTCACTTTGCCAAAGATTTCCTAGGGGGTATGGGAGGTGAAAAAAAAACCAGTCACCTTAAGGAAAAATGGAATTGTTTATAGAGAAATGGTCTTTTGGGTGAAGAATAACTAGCAGAAAAAGTGAGGCATGCTCCACTATTTCCTACCCAGAAATAACTAACAACCTCACAGCTGAGCCTCTTAGTGAATCAAAGTGAAGAAGCCTGTGTCAATCCGAAATTGTTTGTTGCCTTAGCTCAAGAGCTCCAGCTATACTCTAAGTGGAATGCAGTACCCCTTAGACTAGTCAATAACTGAAGGTAAAAAAAAAAAAAAGACTACAGGTATTCATTGAACAGAGAGACCAGTATATCAAAATATCCAGCAAAAATGGCATGCTAATAATAGCCTAGTAGCAGAGGAGCTTGCCTAACCATTTGGAAGCCACTATCAAGTGGCTTGCCCAGTGCTGTAGAGCAGCTACCTACCCAGCCATGGAATGTGGATAGGAAAAGAGACAGTGACCTGTCTGACTCAGACCAGTAGAATGGCCCGTCTAGCAGCGACATGCTCTGAAAGGAGGGAGCCAAGCTAAGTCACTTGAGACACCATGCATTGTAAAGAGACAGCTCAGGTGAATAGCAGAGCAACTTATAGTGAACTTGTTGAGGTCTTTTGGGAGAAAGAATAATGAAGACTAATTCTAAATGAAGCTCTAACTTGGCTCAAAGAAAATAATCCCAAGTAGTAGTTTATTTCCTTGACTTTCAAGATCCCAGGATTATAGGAGTTAGAGCTAGAAGAGACATTAGAGGTCATCTTGATCAAATCTCTCTTTTCACGTATTAGGATATTGAGGCCTATAAGGGTGAAGTGATTTGCCCAAGGGCGTATATAATAAGTAGTAGAACCAAGTTCTCTGACTAAAAACCCAGTGTTCTATCTAAAAACTATCCATCTATCTATTCATGCTACAGTCACATAAAAGCAATCATAAATAAAAATGTTTATTAAATATTTCCTAATTGTGTTCTAATAAATTCATATTTGATATTTTGATTATTACAAAGCTGCCTTCCAAAGACATGCGAAGCAAAATAGCATAATGAGTAGAGTATTTACTTTGGAGATGGGAAGATCTAGGATCAAATTCTGCCACAGATACATACTAGTTGTGCTATGATCATAGGCAGAGTCACTTAACCTCTCAATGGCACAGTGAACTTTCTAAGCAGATTTCCATGCCAAGAGTTTCCAATGTAGCTATAATCAATGGTCTAGATATATCCCTCTTCCCACCTCACTCTCCCAACAACTGCAACAACAAAAAAGTATTATTCAAGGATAATTACATATTAAATGCTGTTCTAAAGCTTGTTTTATTATGAATCAGCTCCATTGTGTTTATGTTTTATAGTCTATAATGATGGAAGAACCATTAATATATCTATAAGTGCTATTCCTATTTAGTCCTTATCACCGAAATTGACCATTTCAGTAAAGCTTCTGACCTCAATGAAAAGTGACTCATCATAAATCTTTATTTCCCTGGATCTTTGTTTCAAACTCATTTATGAAATTCACTTATGCTTTTTTTAAAAAAAATATGCATTCTAGGCAGAATATATTATTTAAACACATCAATAGTTAACATTTGAAAATAAATCTAAACCAAAAAATTCACGTATTTCTTATTATTATGGAATCTACACAGGGGCCTGGTTAGAACCTGATAACTTTAAGAACTGGAAGTTGTGAGAACCAGTCATATCCTTCAAAATCTAGTTTCTCTGAAAGCTTATTTTCAGAGCTAATTACCTCCTAGAAATTCTTCGACTTTGCTATCCCTCATATCTTTCCTTTACCTCCTTCCAGTTGCCTAATAATTTGATTCCAATTTAAGCTGCTTGTCATCTGAACTCAGTAATCCAATTCTTTCCTGTGAATAGGAAAATACCAAGCAGATGTTGGTATTCTAACCTCACCTAACCCCACTTTCCAGAAATCTCCAATCTAAGAACACTGGCTTCTTCTAATACTGAGATCGCATTACTCTTTGTTAACCAATGCTATGATCTTTTCTGCCTATGACAGGGCATATTGTTTAATGATTTTCTCTATTATGCTCATTATATATATATATATATATATACATATACATATGTATTTATATATATATATATATTATCTAGAGGCAATGTGGCATAATAAATAGAGAATTGGCTTCCTGCTGTTCCTCAAACAAATATCATCTCCCAACTCTGGGCATTTTCTCTGGTTGTCCTCCATACCTGGAATGCCTCTTATCTCTAACTCCTGGCTACTTTAAGTCTAAAATCCTGCCTTCTATAGGAAGGCTTTTCCTATCTCCCTTATATCTATTGCCCTTTTTCTGTTATTTACAATTTATCCTTCATATGATTTATTTGTATATATGTTTGCATGTTGTCTCCCACATTAAACTGACTCCTAGCAACTATCTTTTATCTTTGTTTGTATCCTCAGCACTCAGTACATAGTAGGTATTTAATAAGTGTTTCTTGACTGACTGGCTAACCTCAGAGTTGGGAAACTTAGGTTTTAGTCCCATCTTTTGCATATATTGGTTATTTGACCCTGGACAAGTCATTTAAGTTGGTGCTTCAGGAAACTCTCTACAATTTTTTTAAATTAAAAATTCAGGAGAAGATACCAGTCTTCATTGGTATCTCAGCAAACATTCCATATACCAATGATCTAGTACACACACATACACACACACACACACACACACACACACACACAGGCAAAGAGGCTCTTAGATGTATTTGTAAATAAATATATTAATATACATAATCATAATATATATAATGGTGCAAAAATATGTAATATATGTGATCATATACATAATCTACATAATCAAATGTACTTAATCACATTAAGTATAAAGCTTTGTGATTGTATATAGCTATGTATCTGTGTGATTGTATGTATTTAAACACACACACACACAGACACCTAAAATAGCAAAAGCAACCCCTGGACGACTCAGTAACAAACCTAAAATAACAAAAGAACAAATGACCAAAACAGTGTTGCACCAGTGTGCAATGGTGATTAGTTTATCAAAAAGAGGAGTGTTCTGAATAGTTGGTGATTTATATAAAAAGACTATTTTTGTGTGTAAATGTTGGGAAGTATGGGAAACATGCCAGAAATGATAGAATATGAAAGAGACATATGGAAGAGGCACCCTCAGTTGCCTCTCCACTCTGATTGGAGGGATGAAGGGCAGAGAAATAAATTCTCCCAAAACCTCCCTTTATATTCCTCATAAGCTGCTCGTTTTGGTTTCAACCCCATGAACATCATGCCCCCACATCAGTTACCCAGTAGTACTCTTTCTCTTTTCAGCTTCCCTTTGTGTATTAAGGGACTCTCTTTTTCTCATTTGTATTTCCAGTGCTGAGCATAGAATCTAGCACATAGTAGGTACTTAATAAATGTTTATTAAGAAAACCAGAGAAAAAAGATTAGCAGCAGCAGCATAGTGGTGTTGTTCAGTCCTTTCAGTTGTGTCTGATTTTTGTGACCCCATTTGGGGTTATCTTGGCAAAGATACTGGAGTGGTTTGCCATTTCCTTCTTCAGCTCATTTTACAGTTGAGGAAACTAAGGCAAACAGAATAAAGTGATTTGCTCAGGGTCACACTTGCCCAGGTAGTACATATCTGAGGCTGGATTTGAATTCAGCTCTTCTGACTCCAGGCCCCATATTCTATCCACTGCACCACCTAGCTGCCCCAGCAGCAGCACAGTTGGTGGCAATTAGAAGTGGCAATAGGGATGGCAAAGAGTAAACACTAATAGCAAGGAAGGAAGCTAGTGATGAAAAGATGGGAGATATAAAATAACTAGATAGTCTAGTGAAATTGAATGGGGGGAAGGGAGTATGGGTAGCCAACTGTACCCCAGTACTACAGCTCATAAAGGCACATGAGGTATCCATTATTTAAATGTAAGGGGACAGGGTGTAGAGAGAGTGGAAGCAGACTGGCCACTGGTAGAAGCAACCATCTGTACTGTATTTCATGATAGTATTTAGTGTACTTGAAGACATATGCACCATGCTGAATGCATACCAATTCAGCAGTCTAGGAGAAAGGGGAATTGTGTGCCATTTAGTAAAGTAGCAAACTAAAATATAATATAATGCAATACAGGATCATAGAAACTGTAATTTAGAGGGTGTCTCATCCATTCTAATCCGTACCTAGACAAGAATGCTTTCTATAGTCTCTGAAAAGTGCTTATCTAGTCTTCACTGCAGTGGATGGTGGTGGTGGTGGTGTGGTGTGATGTGGTGTGTGTGTGTGTGTGTGTGTGTGTGTGTGTGTGTGTGTGTGTGTGTAGGGAAGAGGTGACTGGCAGGGAGTAAGAAGACCAACAGTGATGGAGAAGCAACTGCTAAGAAAGATAGCTCATAGCACTTTGGGACCACTCTAATCATTGTCCCCAAAGTTTACCCAAATTAAGAACCTCAAAGGTGAGGACTAGTTGAAGGAATTCATCGCAGCTAGAGAAGAGAAGAGTTCTTGAAAGCCTATGAAAGGATTAGATAATATTATTCTAAAGTTTATTACCTTGGGAGGGTATTAGACTCCCCCTCTTGTATTTCCTCTTAAGGTCATCTTCGTTTAAATCATTGTAGACATCGTATTGTTCTTTTTGCTCTGCTTTATTCAATCCATGTGACTTCCTTCTAGTCTTCCTATGTTTCTCTGAAATTCTAATATTCATCCCTCTTTATGGTATAGCAGTGTTTCATTACGTTCATGTGCCTTAGTTTATTCAGTCATTCTCTAATCACTGAGGGATATGTTTTGTTTCTTTCTTTGTATTATCACAACTAAATGTGTAATATTTGCATGTATAATGCATGTGTAATAACATCAATATTGTTGTACATATGGATGCCCTTGGTTTTTTTCTTAATGTGAACTGTTGTCTGCCAAATCTAAGTGGAGATCAATACATTTTTATTCCTATTTAAATTTCATCCTTTTTTTTTTGGCCGTACAAGTTTGTGGAGTTCTTTTTAGATCCAGATTCTGTCATCATACATGTTGTCTACCCTTCTAAGCTTAATGTCATCTATAAATCTGATAAGCAACCTTGTAAAGTTGTTTTTTTTTTTTTTTTTGGTAAGCCTGTATTGAGTCTGTATAATTATGTAGAGAGGACAGAAAGGTCAAACCGTATAGGAAAAACACAACAGAGATGTTTGTCATAAAATCTATTCCATTATATGGATTCTAAACTTTCTTTAGTAATATACAAATGACAGAAAGATTATGCAGTCTTTAAAAGGGAAAAATAGTTATCAATACATGACTTAAGCTATGAACACAAGAAAATATTGATAGGTCAATATGCTATTGATTCATCTATTCTACATGTCAGAGCTTAAAATCCAATGTCACCTGAAGCTAAAATAGAACTTTAGCTTATGTTCTATATAGTTCACATTGAAAAGAATTTCTATTAGCTTGTGGTTGACTGAGTTGTGTGTACTTTGATCTGATTCTTGGGAAATGGATAGGATTTGGATTTGGATAGACAAAAATAAGGGAAAAGAGATTCCAGGTAGCATAGGCTATTATAGGTCAAGGCTCAGAGGTGAATCAATACAAGACATTTTTAGAAATCTGTGGATAGTCTGGTGAATCAGGTGGCTTGCGTTGCTGAACAGTGGGGCTATAGTTTAAAAGGTAGATTGGGACCCAATTGTTTAGAGGTTTAAATGACATTGCACATGTTCCATTTTTTAATGACTGAATGTGTTGCTGTTCCAGTTCCAGGTCCTCCTGCTGGGGTCAAAGCAGCAGCAGCATCAGCCTCTACTGTTTTTGTATCCTGGCTTCCCCCTTTCAAGTTAAATGGAATCATCCGAAAGTACACTGTGTTCTGCTCACACCCATATCCCACAGTAAGTTGACAAATAACAAAGAAGCTTTCAAGCAGTTCTAAGATTAGCTGTATTTGTTTATTTTTGACAGTTAGAAATATTTAAATATTAAGGTTTTTCTCTTTTATTTCTGGTATCTCTTCCTCTTTATTCCCCTCTACCCTAGTATGTTATTTTACTCTAGGCAAGGCTCTTTTTATAGCTTATTATGAATTATAAGACTAAATGATTTTAATCATTTAACAACATCATTCTAATAGTATTGCTTATTTGGTAGATTTTTACAAAACAATTGACTGCCAGGTTTTCTAAATTCTGAATAAGATGTCCACAAAACAGGACCTATTGATTTTCCTGTTGGACTCATTGTGAAATAGACAACTCTTTCTCCCTAACCTACCATTTTCCATCCCTGCCTCCATCGTTATATCTCTTTGCAGATACAGTCAGAGTTGTAGGCAGATCCTATGGGCATTGATGGAAATAATAGGAATTTGTTTCTAGAGATTTGGGACTTTTTAATGTATCTCTATATGGATAGGACCAATTACATGCCATGCTTCTTCTAATTTCTTTTCAAAGGAATTAAGAGCTTCAGGTAGAAAACTTTGTTATTATTGTATTATAACAAAAGTCACATACACTAAGAACTCCTTAAAAGCTGGAAGTAAAAACAGTGAAATCTTAAGAAGCTGATGAAGAAAGAGACATGAGAAGACTAATTTTTTTAAAAATTCTATGCCATTTTATGTGATTTTTTTTCTCTCTTTACTAGTTAATTTAGTTTGGTACTAATGATTCTATAATTGAAGATAGTTTCCCATTCAAATTGGTTAATATTTTACAATAAGTAATTCTGTTCCATATCCAGAAACTATTCTACATCTTTAGCCCTAGTCAACATATCTGGGTGAATAATAGTGAGTAACAAACCCCACTCATAGGCAGCAAGGTAAGACAATGTGAATGGTTCAGCACAAATCAATTCTCACTACTAGGAAAAATGGATGTGAAGGAGAGTACATTTTTCCTTGAACATAATATATGAAAACCTAATTATTTATTGAGTTGCTTAAAATGAAATAATAATTTTATGCTGCTCTTTTAAGACAGTGGTAGTCATGTCAACTAAACTAAAGACAAATTTATTATACCTGGTATTATACCTGGCAAGAATATGTGTAATCTAGGAAATTACACTCAAATAAACACATGACTTTTTTTAGAAATAAAAGTCTTCTATTGTGTACGTTGTTAAAAATAAGAAAGAAACATGTGCAGTCCCTTCAAATCCAAATCTCTCTCTTTACAAAGAACAATGTTGACATTTGGAAATCTATGTGAATAATGAAATACACACTTGTTTATCTTTTTCTTCCTTTCCCAGTTCTATAAGTTATTTCTGTCCTCAGTTTTTTTCCTATGTATACACATGCAAATTTTTTATTTCCCATATTGTCTTCATAATGGCAGAAGAATAAGTTTGTGCTTCCTAAACAGAAGTTAAAATTCCAGGTTTGTTAGAATAGCTAGAACATGATCTCCCTCAACTACAAACCTTGTTTCCATCCTTTAAAAGAAAGCAATTGGATTATTTTACTTAACAAACACTTACTAGTCTATTGGGAAATAGAAACACCTTCAGAATTTTCTTTGTTGTCAAGGAAATGGTGATGAAACTACAAAATAGAGGACAGGAAATTTTCTCTAATCCTCATAGTCTCTCAAAACTTCCCAAAAGAGTATGTACAAAATATAAAACAATTTCTGTAGTCTCCAAAGGCTAAGCCACCAAGAGCCCTAAAAAGATAAAAACCCAATGAACTAATAGCATAAAAGGCTAATTCTTAATTCCTAACTGGCTGACAGATCACCCCAACCACCATATCTGGCAAGGCTGCTTAAGCTTACCATGGGCACTCAAAAGAATTCATCTCTACTTCTTCCTCTCTGCACCACAGGAAAAAAAAGGAAAAAGCTTGCTCTTGATGAGACTGAAAATTGGCAGTGCTCTATGCTGCAATGGAGCTAATTCAGACACATGAGAAATAGAGGGCAGGCATGGCAGGATGGCTGTTTGTGTAACTTTCTGCTAAGTCTGAGGGAAAATGACCTAATATTCAGCTAGGGCTAGTTGTGTACTCCCAGAAGTTACTTGGAGCAAAGACCAAGGCTGGTGAAATGTGAATTCTCCATCCAAAGTGGAGGCTGAATCAGCTTTGAGATTTATCCCCAGGGAAACAGCCATCAAAGGCAAGGGAGTCAGAAAATGAGTAATCGGGGATCATGAGGGGAAAAAAATTAAACTCAGTAAAGATTTCAGAAAACCTTAGGAGATGCCCAATGT
Source organism: Vombatus ursinus (assembly GCF_900497805.2). Lineage (NCBI taxonomy): Eukaryota > Metazoa > Chordata > Mammalia > Diprotodontia > Vombatidae > Vombatus > Vombatus ursinus. Next base: position 4,044,284 of record NW_020954702.1, read on the forward strand.
CTCAATTAAAGACATTTAGTATAAGCAGATAAACCAAGGAAGATTTTTAATAAGAGGAGGATCAACTAAACAAGTTCAAACATATATGAATAAATACTGCAAGACAAAAGAAAATGAATGAACACCTGGGGGAAAAAAGGATCCTGTGGAGCCCCAGTGGAATCATAGCAGGATGTCCCCAGATGATTAGTAGAGAATTAACAATTGTGAAGGCATAATTTATGGCCTATAGAGCAGAAATAATTGGTGGAATAGACATTGGTGAACCCATGAATCCAAAGAAAACAAAAGAGAGAACAACTGGTTGAGAATACAAATACACAGAAGTGAGGGACAACCTGGAAGAAAAGAAACAAAAAGCAATAATGTTAAAATTAAAATATTCTCCATACAAGCAAAACATATTGATCTCTAAAATAAGATGTATAGAAACAATTTGAGGATTCTAAGTCTCCCATGAAAACATTATAAGTCAAAAAATATAAACACCACAACGCAAAAAATAATACAAGAAAACTGCTTGGCATTTCTAGAAAAGAAAAATGTACCAATTGAAAGAATCCACAAGTCATCTCCAGAGAATCAAAACAAAACAAAACAAAACAAAACCTGTGCTGCAAATTCCAAGGCACATAGTGGTTAATTTAACAATTCTTAGGGGCAGCTAGGTGGTGCAGTGGTTAGAGCACTGACCCTGAAGTCAGGAGGACTTGAGTTCAAATCAGGCCTCAGACCAAACACTTGACACTTACTAGCTGTGTGACCCTGAGCAAGTCACTTAACACCAATTGCCTAAAAAAAAAAAATTCCTATGACAGGAGGTAGAGTCAAGAGGGCAGAGTAGCAGGAAGAAGTACAGCCAGCTTCCATACACCAGACCAAGTCCTAATCAAGAATTCAATTTCAGAATAAAAGTGAGTCATTTTTTTTCCAGACCAAAACAATAGAGACATATAACAGAGCTCTGCTGAAACTAAGGATAGTTTCTATCTGAAAAAGCACTACATAGAGCATTCTAGCATAGAAGAATGAGGCTATGAACCAAGACAAGAAGAGGTTCCAGACTTCAATCTTGTGCAGAGTGCAGGAACAGGGGCAAAATATCATCTGTATCACTCTCTACCCAGTTCCAGTTCATGGATTCAAGCTGAAGTAATGCAGGGACCTATATCTAGAGGTGGTGTTCCAGGATGATGAGTGGTCACAGTCCCTAGACTGGGAAGTAAGCTAGAAGCAAGTTCAGAAGCAATGAGCTGCTGGCTATATACCTGTGACTTTAAGAATAGAGTGGGATCTCACTTCTAGCCTCCATACCAGTCTGAAGCCTGAAAAAGAACAACCAGGGCAGAAAATCTAGTCCTAAGAGGAAGCTGTAGTTGTGTCACTCCGAACCTGCAGAACTTTCTAGTTTGACTGATAGTGGTTGAGTCAAATATCAGTCTACTAGGAATTCAACAACCAAGGCCAAATTGAAAACTTTGTTGTTCAGATCCAAATCTAGGTCAGATTAATTCATAGAGTTAAGTAAATTTAAGACAGTATTAACTCATAGAGATTAGATGAGAAAGACAGTTATCAGACTTTGTCATGGATAAGAACACTTTCGGGGCACTAAAGGATGTCAGGTCTTTAGCCTGAGCTGTCTCTAAGATCCTAGAATACCATAGCACTCAGTAATCCAAGAAAGCAACAGATGGAATGGAAAGAATACAAGCTCAGCCCAGACATTCTTTCCAGAAGTTAGCCCAGACATTCCTTCCAGAATTAGCATCAAGTCCAAAGTCAGGAAGTAGGCTAGAAGAATGAATGAACAAACAAAAAGAATCCTACCGTAAAGAGCTATTATAGTGACAAAGTCACTGAAGACACAATTCCAGAAGGTAATGACATCAAAAACATTTATGTCAAGCCAAAAAGAGGGTGGAAGAAAGAAGGAAAGGAAGAAAGAAAGAAAGAAAGAAAGAAAGAAAGAAAGAAAGAA
>NW_020954702.1:4046364-4211089 GCF_900497805.2 Vombatus ursinus
GAAGGAAGGAAGGAAGGAAGGAAGGAAGGAAGGAAGGAAGGAAGGAAGGAAGGAAGGAAAGAAGGAAGGAAGGAAGTAGGCTTGGGCACAAGTTCAACTAGAATTCCTGGAAGAGATAAAGCGAGTCTTTTTTTTTTTTTAGTATTTTAAATCAAACAACAATGCAAGAGGGAAAGAGGAGGAGATATGGTAACAGAAGAAATAATTAGAAAGCATATTAACAGCTTGAAATAAAAGATATAAAACCTTACCAAAGAGATAAACTCACTGAAAATTGGAATGGATTAAATAGGAGCTAATGACTCCATGAGAAAACAAAAAATAATAATAAAACAAAATCAAAAGACTAAAATAATAAAAGAAAATGTAAGCTATCTCATAGCAAAAACAGCTTATCCAGAAAACATATTGAATATATATATTTTGAGAATTGTTGGACTAACTGAAAGCCATGACAAAAAAGCCTAGATACATTTCAATAAATCATAAAAAACTGCCTAGATCTCTTGAAACCAAAGTGTAAAATGAAAGTAGAAAAATTCAACATGTCACCTGAAAGAAGCCCCCAAAATGAAAACTCCCAGGAATATGATAGCCCAGATCCAAAGACTTGGATCAGATAAAAATTACTGAAAGTAGCCAGAAAGCAAGAATTGTAGTGCTAAGTCTCAGCAGTCAGGATCACATGTGATATGAAACAACATCAAAGAAATAAAGAAATTGAAATTTATTTCAGAAGACAAAAGATCTAGGCTTACAACCCAGCATAACATACCCAGGAAAATTGAGCATATTCCTTCGGGGGGGGTTGGGTGATAAATCTTTAATGAAATAGAGAACTTCTAAGAATCCCCAATGACAAGACCAGAACCGCATTAAAACTTTGTAATACAAATACAGGAATCAAGAGAAGCATAAAAAGGTATATATCAAGGAGCAATCAAATGGAACTAAACAAAGATCAACTACTTACCTACTTATATAAGGAGATGGTGCTTGTGTCACCTCAGATATGTGGATTCTTGATGAAAGCATTCTTGATGAAAAGACCAGAGCTGAATGCAAAATTTGACTTTCAAATACAAGACTCAAGAGAAGCATAAAAATTAAACAGGAAAGGGAAATCATAAGGGACTTAATAAGGTTAAACAGTTTACATTCCTACATGAGAAAATGATACTTGTAACTCGTAAGAACTTTCTCATTATTAGGGCAGTTAGGAGTATATATAGACAGAGGGCACAAGTGTGAGTTGAATATTAAGGGATGATGTCTAAAAAAATAAAATTAAGGGCTCAGAGAGGAATGCACTGGGGGAAAGATAAAGGAAGAGGTAGAATGGAATGAATTATCTCACATAACAGAGGCAAGAAAAATCTTTTACAGGGGAAAGGGAGATGGGGAAGATGAAAGGGAGTGAGTGAACCTTACTATCATCAGAATTGGCTCGAAGAGGGAATAATATACACACTCAATTGGGTATAGAAATCTATCTTACCCTGAAAAGTAGAGAAAAGGGGATAAGAGAAGGGTAGGGTGGTAGAGGGGAGGGCAGATTGAAGGAGGGGGTAATCAGAAGCAAACACTTTTGAGAAGGGACTGGTGAAAGGAGAGAATAGAATAAATGGGGGGCAGGATAGGATGGAAGGAAATATAGTTAGTCTTTCACAACATGACTATTATGGAAGTGTTTTGCATGACTACACATGTATAACTTATATCTTAATTAGATATAGAATAACACTTACTTGGGTATAGAAATCTATCTTACCTTACAGGAAAGTAGGAGGGGAAGGATATAAGACAAGTGATAGAAGAGAGGGCAGATGGGGGGAAGGGATAGTGTGAAATAAAAAACTTTTGAGGAGGGACAGGGTGAAAGGAGACAATAGAATAATCGGGGCAAGGGGAATAAAAAGGAGGGAAATACAGTTAGGAATAGTAATTTTGAAAAAAAAATTTGAAGCAAGTTTCTCTGATAAAGGCCTCATTTCTCAAACATATAGAGAACTGAGGCAAATTTATAAAAACAGAAGTCATTTCCCAATTAATAAATGATCAAAAGATGTGAACAGTTTTCAAATGACATAATCAAAGCTATCTATAGACATATGAAAAATGCTCTAACTCACTATTGATTGGAGAAATGAAAATTAAAACAATTTTGAGGTAGTACCTCATACCTATTAAATTTGCTAATAGGATTTAGAAAGGAAAATGACAAACGTTGGGGGGACGTGAGAAAAATGAGACATTAATGCATTGTTTTCGGAGTTTTGAACTGATCCAACCATTCTGTAGAGCAATTTGGAATTATGCCCAAAGGGCTATAAAACCTTGTATATACCCTTTGAACTAACAATAGCACTATTTGGTCTGCATCCAAAAAGATTTTAAAAAATAGGAGAAGGACCTATATGTTCAAAAATATTTATAGCAACTCTTTTCTGGTGGCAAAGAATTGGAAATTGAGGAGATGCCCATCAATTGGAGAATGGCTGAACAAATTGTGCTATGTGATTGTAACGGAATACTATTGTGCTGTAAGAAATGATGAGTAGGATGCTCTGAAAAAAACCTGGGAAAACTTACATGAGCTGATGCAAAGTGAAATACGCTGTGTATAAAGTAACAGCAATGTTGTAAGATGATCAGCCGTGAATGACTTAGCTATTCTCAGCAATACGATGATCCAAGACAACTTGGAAGGACTTATGATGAAAAATGCTATCCATCCCCAGACAAAGAACTAACAGTATCTAAATACAGTTTGAAGCATAATTTTTTAACTTTGTTTCTCTTGAGGATTTTTTTTTTTTGGTCTATGTTCTTTCTTTTTTTAAATAATTTCTTTATTTTTAATTTTCAACATTAACTTGCATAAGATTTTGAGTTTTAAATTTTCGTCCCCTCTCTCTCCTCCCCCCTCCCCAAGATGCCATATAATCTGATATAGACTCTACTTATACATTCATATTAAGCATATTTCCACATTAGTCATGATGTATAGAAGAATTAGAACTAATCAGAGGAACCATGAGAAGTAAGAAATAAAACAAAACAACAAAAGAAAAGAAAAGGAAATAGTATGCTTCCATGTGCATTCAGACTTCATGGTGCTTTTTCTGGATGCAGATAGCATTTTCCATCATGAGTCTTTTGGAGTTGTCTTAAATCCTTGCATTACTGAGAAGAGCTGTCTATCAAAGTCAGTCATCACACAACGTGGCTGTTACCGTGTAGAATGGTCTCCTGGTTCTGCTCATTTCACTCAGCATTAGTTCATATAATTCTTTCCAGGTTTTTCTGAAGTCTGCCTTTTCACCATTTCTTATAGCACAATAGTATTCCATTACATTCATATACCACAACTTATTCAGCCATTCCCCAATTGATGGGAATCCCCTCAATTTCCAATTTTTTGCTATCACAAAAAGAACTGGTATAAATATTTTTGTACATGTGGGTCCTTTTCCCATTTTTTATGATCTCTTTGGGATATAGACATAGAAGTGGTATTGCTGGGTCAAAGGGTATGCACATTTTTATAGCCCTTTGGGCATAGTTCCAAATTGAGCTCCAAAATGATTGGATCAGTTCACAACTCCACAAACAATACATTAATTAGTATTCCAATTTTCCCACATCTTCTCCAACATTTATCATTTTTCTGTTTTGCCATGTTAGCCAATCTGAGAGGTATGATGTGGTACCTCAAAGATATTTTGATTTGTATTTCTCTAATCAATAGTGATTTAGAGCATTTTTTCATATGACTATAGATAACTTTAATTTCTTCCTCTGAAAACTGCCTATTCATATTCTTTGACCATTTATCAATTGGGGAATGACTTGTATTCTTATAAATTTGACTCAGTTCTCTATGTATTTTATAAATGAGGCCTTCATCAGAGACACTGGCTGTAAAAACTGTTCCCCAGCTTTCTGCTTCCATTCTAATCTTGGTTGCATTGGTTTTGTTTGTGCAAAAAATTTCTAATTTAATGTAATCAAAGTCATCCATTTTGCATTTCACAATGTTCTCTATCTCTTGTTTGGTCATAAATTCTTCCATTCTTCATAGATCTGATAGATAAACTATTCCTTGCTCTTCTAGTTTGCTTATAGTATCAGTCTTTATAACTAAATCATGTACCCATTTTGACTTTATCTTAGTATAGGGTATAACATGTTGGTCTATGCCTGGTTTCTGTAATACTATTTTCCAATTTTCCCAGCACTTTTTATTAAATAGTGAGTTCTTATCCCAGAAGCTGTAGTCTCTGGATTTATCAAATAATAGATTACTATATTAATTGACTATTGTGTCTTGAGTACCTAACCCATTCTGCTGATCCACCATTCTATTTCTTAGCCAATACCAAGTAGTTTTGGTGATTGCTGCTTTGTAATACAAATTAAGATGTGGTACAGCTAGGCCACCTTCCCTAGCATTTCTTTTCATTAGTTCCCTTGATAGTCTGGACATTTTCTTCTTCCAGATGAATTTTCTTATTGTTTTCTCTGGCTCTATAAAATAATTTTTGGTAGTTTGATTGGTATGACACTGAATAAGCAAATTAATTTATGTAGAATTATCATTTTTATTATATTAGCTTGACCTACCCATGAGCAACTGATAATTTTCCAATTATTTAGATCTGACTTGATTTGTGTGAAAAGCATGTTATAATTGTGTTCATATAGGTCCTGAGTTTGTTTTGGCAGGAAGACTCCCAAATATTTTATAATGCTTACAGTACCTTTAAATGGAATTTCTCTGTCTCTTGCTGTTGGGTTTTATTATTAATATGTAGAAATGCTAATGATTTATGTGGGCTTATATCATATCCTGCAACTTTGCTGAATTTGTTTATTATTTCAAGTAATTTTTTACTTAATACTCTAGGATTCTGTAAGTATACTATCTTATCATCTGCAAAGAGTGATACCTTTGTTTCTCTTTTGCCTATCCTAATTCCCTTAATTTCTTTTTCTTCCCTTACTGCTAAAGCTAACATTTATAGTACAATATCAAATAACAGTGGTGATAATGGATATCCTTGTTTCACTCCTCATTTTATTGGAAATGCTTCTAGCTTATCCCCATTACATATTATGCTTTGCTGATGGTTTTAGGTAGATGCTACCTATCATTTTCAGGAAGATTCCAATTATTCCTATGTGTTCTAGTGTTTTTAATAGGAATGGGTGTTGTATTTTATCAAATGCTTTTTCTGCCTCTATTGAGATAATCACAAGATTTTTGTTAGTTTTGTTGTTGATATGGTCAATTATGCTGATAGTTTTCCTAATATTGAACCATCCCTGCATTTCTGGTATAAATCCTACCTGGTCATAGTGTATTATCCTCAAGAATAGTTGCTGTAATCTCTTTGCTAATATTTTATTTAAAAATTTTGCATCTATATTCATTAGGGAAATTGGTCTATAATTTTCCTCTGTTTTGGCTCTTCCAGGTTTAGGTATCAGCAGCATATTTTTATCATAAAAAGAATTTGGTGGTACTCCTTCTTCGCCTATTTTCCCAAATAGTTTATATAGTATTGGAATTAATTGTCCTTTAAATGTTTGATAGAATTCACTTGTAAATTCATGTGGCCCTAGAGATTTTTTAACTGATGACTAGTTCAATTTCTTTTTTCTGAAATTGGGTTATTTAAGTATTTTATTTCCTCTTCCTTTAACCTGGGCAATTTATATTTTAGTAAATATTCATCCATTTCACTAAGACTGTCAAGTTTATTAGTATACAGTTGGGCAAAATAGCTCCTAATTACTGTTTTGATTTCCTCTTCATTGGTGGTGAATTCGCCCTTTTCATTTTTGATACTGGTAATTTGGTTTTCTTCTTTCTTTTATTTAATCAAATTAACCAAAGGTTTATCTATTTTATTGGGTTTTTTTTTTTTCATAAAGTCAGCTCTTAGTTTTATTTATTCTTAATTTTTTCTTAATTATTCTTAATTAAAGTTTTCTTAATTTCAATTTTGTTAATCTCTCCTTTGGTTTTTAGAAATTCTAATTTGGTATTTAATTGGGGATTTTTAATTTGTTTTTTTTTCTAGCTTTTTTAGTTGCATGTCCAATTCATTGATCTCTTTTTTCTCTTTTATTCATGGAAGCATTTAGAGATATAAAACTTCCCCTTATGCATCCCATAAGTTTTGGTATGTTCTCTCATTATTGTCATTCTCTTGGATGAAGTTATTGATTTGTTGTTTGACCCATTCATTCTTTAAGATCAGATTATTTAATTTCCAATTAATTTTTAGTCTGTCTTTCCATGGTCCTTTATTACATGTAATTTTTATTGCATCATAATCTGAAAAGGGTGCATTTAATATTTCTGCCTTTCTGCATAGGATTTTGAGGTTTTTATGCCCTAGTGTGTGGTCAATTTTTGTGTAGGTGCCATGTACCAATGAGAAAAAGGTATATTCTTTTCCAACCCCATTCAGTTTTCTCTAGAGGTCAACCATATCTAACTTTTCTATTATGATGAATCTAGCTATTCATCTCTTTAACTTCTTTCTTGTTTATTTTGTGGTTAGATTTATCTAGTTCTGAGAGGGGGAGGTTGAGGTCCCCCACTGGTATAGTTTTGTTATCTATTTCTTCCTGTAGCTCCCTGAACTTCTCCTCTAAGTATCTGGATGCTATACCACTTGGTGCATATATGTTTAGTAAAGATATTACTTCACTGTGTGGTACTTTTTAGCAGTATGTAGTTTCTTTCCTAATCTTTTTTAATTAGAACAATTTTTGCTTTAGCTTTGTCTGAGACCAGGATCTCTATCCGTGCTTTTTTTACTTCAGCTGAAGCATAATATATTCTACTCCAACTTTTTACCTTTACTCTGTGTGTATCCCTCTGCTTCAAATGTGTTTCTTGTGAACAACATATTGTAGGATTATGTTTTTCAATCGATTCTGCTATCTGCTTCTGTTTTATGGGAGAGTTCATCCCATTCACATTCACAGTTATGATTACTGTCTGTGTTTTTCTCTCCATTCTATTTCCCCCAACCCCATTTATGCTTTTCTCTCTCCATTCTCCCTTTCCCTCCTCACTAGAGTTTTGCTTTTGACCAATGCTTCCCTCAGTCTGCCCTCACTTCTATTAGCCCCCTCCGTTTTCTTCCCCTTTACCCTTACTACTTCTTCCCTTCCTTCTATTCATCCCCTCCATTTTCTTTTCTCTTTCCCCTCCTACTTCCTATGAGGTAGGTTAGATTTCTTTACCCAACTGATTATGTTATCCCCTCTTTGAACCAAATCTGATTAGAGTAAGGTTCAAATAATGCTCATCTGCCTCCCTTCTTTCCCTCTACTTTAATAGGTTTTTCTGCCTTTTCATGTGATGTAATTTACCCTTATCTGCCTCCTCCTTTCCTCTTCTCCCAGAACAATCCTTTTTCACCACTTAATTAGATTTTTTATCATCAAGTCAAAATCAACTTATACCCATGCCCTCTGTCTATGTATACCCATTTTAATTTCATAATAACAATACAGTCCTCAAGAATTACAAGTGTCATCTTCCTTTGTAGGGATGTAAACAATTTGCTCTTATTAATAACATTTTTTCTGTCCTGTTTACCTTTTTATGCTTCTTGAATCTTATATTTGAAGATCAAATTTTCTGTTGAGCTCTGGTCTTTTCTTCAGGAAGGTTTGGAAGTCCCCTATTTTGTTAAATGTCCATCTCCTCCCCAGAAAGATTATGCTCAATTTCACTGGGTAGTTGATCGTTGGTTGTAATCCAAGCTCCTTTGCCTTATGGAAAATTGTATTCCATGCTGCCTAATCTTTTAATGTAGAAGCTGCAAGGTCCTGTGTAATCCTGACTGTGGTTCCGTGATATTTAAATTGTGGCATTTTTTTTTCTGGCTGCTTGCAGTATTTTCTCTTTGACCTGGTAGTTTTGGAATTTGGCTACAATATTCCTTGGTGTTTTCAATTTGGGATCTTTTTCAGGGGGTGATTGGTGGATTCTTTTGATGATTATTTTGCCCTCTGATTCTAGTACCTCAGGGCAGTTTTCCTAAAAGATGCTGTCCAGGCTCTGTTTTTTTTCATCCTGGTTTTCAGGTTAACCAATAATTTTTAAATTGTCTCTCCTGGATCTATTTTCCAGGTCAGTTTTTTTTGTTTTGTTTTTTGCTTTTTTACCAATGAGATAGTTTTTTTTTTCTATTTTTTCCTTCTTTTGTTTCTGTTTGATTGATTCTTTATTTCTCATAGTCATTAGCTTCCACTTGCCCAATTCTAATTTTTAATGAATTGTTTTCTTCTTTTAGATTTTGTACCTCCTTTTCCATTTGGCCCGTTTTACTTTTTAAGCTGTTCTCTTCAGTGAGTTTTTGGGCCTCCTTTTCCATTTGGCCAAGTCTACTTTTCTTCAATGTACTTTTTTTCATTTGGCCAATTATATTTTAAGGACTTGTTTTCTACAATTAATTTTTGTCTTTCATTTTTCAAGTTATTGACTATCTCTTGTGTACTTCTCATTGCTTTTCCCAACTTTTTTTCTACCTCTCTTTTTTGACTTTTAAAATCCTTCTTGCACTCTTCCAAGAAGGCTTTTTGGGCTAGAGACCAGTTCATATTCCCCTTTGAGGTTTCAGATGTGAGTATGTCAATAATGTTGTCCTCATCTGAATTTGTGCCTTGATCTTCCCTGTCCCCATAATAAGAATCTATGGTCATTGTCTGTTTCTGCTTTTTGCTCATGGTGTTTGCCTATTTCCTGACTTTTAGAAAAAGTTGAGCTCCTGTTGCAGCACAATGGGCACTGACCCAAGCTTCTTGTGCTGAGAGCCCCAGGCCTGGTCACTGGCTTTGTGTGCTGGGGCCTCAGATGCTGGCGGTTGGAGGCTGCAGGGTTCTGGCAGCTTACCTGGTGCTGCGCTGGGATCAGCAACACTGGAGCTCTTGGGGTGGGGGTGGGGATTCTGGCCCCTGGGGAATGCCTGCTCATCTGGGCATTGCACTCCCTTCTTTAGCTCTTGCTCACCCGGGACTTGCACAGAGATGTTTCACTGCTAGAGGATGTCTATCAGACTTGAGCTTTGCCTCCTAGAGTTGTGCTTCCTGGAAACAAGAGGAAGATTTGGCTACCAGAGAAGGCCATTGAATGTGGTTGTTTTCTGAGTTGGTGTCTACTGGTTCCCCTTCCTGTACTGAGGTATTCAGGGGGTCCTAGTGTTGATGCTTGCCTGCTCCATTACCCTGGTGCTCAGGATCTCCACCTGGTATGCTGAGATGGTGCTTGCTGGGTTGCCTCCTGTCCTGTACGACCCCCCCTCCCCCAGAGCAAGACGGGCCTTTCTCATTAATCCTCCAAGCTTCCTTGGAGCCACATAACTGCTGCACCCCATCTTTCTGCTGGCTCAGCTGTTCCAGTGTTTTTCCTTGGACAATATTTTTTGGTTTTCAGAGGTCAATAAGGGAGGGTGAAAGTGACTTACTTCTTACTCCACCATCTTAGCTCCCAGAAAACTTTGTTTTCTTTCACAATATGACTACTAGGGAAATGTTTTACATGACTACACATGTATAACCTATATCAAATTGCTTACCTTCTCAGTGCGGGGGAAGGAGAGAAGGAAGGGACAGAATTTGGAACTCAAAGTTTTTAAAAAAATGTTAAAATTGTTTTTACATGTAATTAAGGAGTAATAAAATACTATTTTTTAAAATAGAATTATTTATATTAGGGATAAACTGGAGGCCTTTTAGGTAAGATCTTCTGATCTTACCTAAAACAAGGATGTCCATCATCACCATTCTTATTCTATATAATATTAGAAATTCTAGAGATAGTGATAAAAGCAGGAAAAACAGAGAAAATAAGCATAGACAAGTAGAAAACATTGCTTTTTTTCACAGATGTCATGATGGTTTGCTTTAAGAATTCAAAAGAGGCAACCAAAACTTAGTTGAAACAATTAATTACTTCAGCAAAATTGCAGGATATAAAATAAACCCATATAAATCAGAATATCTCATTATCACCAACAAAAATCCATCAGAGATAGAAAGATAGGTTCCATTTAAAGTAACTGTAAAAAATATAAATACTAAATGGATGAATATTAATTATTCACGGGTAGAATGAGCCAATATAATGAAAATGAAAGTACCATCAAAGTAAATTTATTTATTCAATGTCATAACAATCAAACTAAGAGAGGATTGCTTTATAGAGCTAAAAAAATAACAATAAAATTTAGCTGCTAGAATAAAGGTCTAGAATCTCAAAAAAAAAAAAAAAGATACAAAAGGAGGCCCAGCAGTACCCGATCTCAAATGATACTACAAAACGATAATCACCTAAATAATTTAGTACTGGTGAAGGAATAGAGAGGTTAATAAGTAGGATATATTAGGTATACAATATACAACAAGCATGAGTAAATGAGTGTTTGATAAACTCAAAGATCCGAGCTTACTTCATGGCTCAACTCAAATGCAACCTCCCATTTAAAAAAAAAAAAAAACTTGTCTTTGACAAAGATTATGGGGAAAGTTGTAAAGGAGTCTGAAGAAACTGGATATAGACCAAGTGCACCTTATAACAAGATTAAACTGCCGAACATGACTCAGACATAAAGGGTGGCATTATTAGCAAATTAGAGGAGCAAGAAAAAAAATTGTCAGATATAGAGATAGGTGAAAAGTTCATGACCAAACAAGAGATAGAGTTTCACAGAAGGTTAATTTTCATTACATAAGATTAAAAAGCTTTTGCACAAACAAAACCAAATTAAAAGACAATGAGGTAGGAATCTTTGGAACAAGTTTTTCTGATGAAGATGTCATTTCTAAGATATATAGGAAACTAATTTAAATTTATAGAATAAGAGACATTTCCCAATTGACAAATGGTCAAATGATTTGAAGACGCACTTTTCCGGAGAATAAATCCAAGATATTAATAGCCATATGAAATATGACTCTAAATCACACCCATTAGATTGGCTAAGTTGACAAAACTGGGAAATGATTATCCCTGGAAGGGCTATGAGAAAACATGCACATTAATAAACTGTTGCTGAAATAGTGAACTAGGCAAGCCATTTTGTAAATCAATTTGGAGCTATGCAAAAAGGTTGTTAAAGTCTGTATATCCTTCAACCCAACAATACTAATATCAGTTAATAACCCAAGTACTTAAAAGAAGGAGAAATAGAACCCATATGTACAAAACTATTTATAATAGCTCCTTTTGCATTAGCAAAGAAATAGAAACTGAAGGTGTGACCATGAATTGGGAATGACTAAACAAGTTATGGTGAATGAATGTAAAGGAATATTACTGTGTTATAAAAAATGAGAAAGGGAATGGTTCCAGAGAAACCTGAGATCTCTATGAACTCGTGTAGAGTGAAATGAAAACCAGAAGAACAATTTGTATAGTCACAAAGTCATTTAGACAAATCAATTTGTCTTTACAGTGCACTGGGAATCTGATCAATAGATCAGGTGCTAGGTGGCACAATAGAGTACTGAACCTGGAATCAGGAATGCCTGAGTTTAAATCCAGCCTCAGACACTTCCTAGCTGTGTGACCTCAGCAAGTCATTTAACTTCTGTCTGCTTCGGTTTCCTCATCTTGTAAAATGCGAATTATAATAGCACCTAACTCCTAGGTGAGCATAAAATAAAATAATATTTTTAAACTACTTTGTACTCCTTAAGTGCTATATAAATGCCAGCTGTTGACTATTAGTAGTACTTCAATCACCAGAGGATGCAGGATGAAACATATACCCACTCCCCAAAGAAGTGATATACTCAGAGTGCAGATAATTTTTTTCTTCATATTGCAATAGGGGAATCTGTTTTGTGTGACTACAAATGCTTATGACAAGGGTTTTATTTTTTTGTTTTCATTCTCAGTGTGGGAGGGGGAAAAGACGAAAAGAAAAAAGTCATATTTAAGTTAATTGAAAAAACGTAATTAAAAAAATTCCCATGACAACAACAAAAAAAAATTCTGCAAGGAATCAGGAGGAAGACCTTCAAATATAAAGGAAAGGAAATTAAAATAATACAAGATGATTCTGCACCTACCAAATGTTGCAGGAGGAAATAAAATGTTATATTCCAAAGAGTGAAAAAGTTTTACAAACCTAAGGGACCAGCCATATAAACCTGAACCTAGGCACTAATGAAAAAAGACAAATATTCACTAAAAAAAGGCTTTTGAAGTATTACTATAGGGAAAAACATATCTGAAAAAACTGATTTGCAAACGCCCCAAACTAATTGATATGAATATTCCCTCCCATGATGCAGATCACAACCCATCTGTGGCTGCCTACACCTGTTCAACTCTTATTCGTGTCTGTCCTTAAATTTGACAAGGGTTCACCCAAAGTGCTGGGAACCTTCCTCAAAATCTTTTCATGTTTGTGGCTACAAATGGAGCAAAGGATATCCCTGTTTTCTACAGTTATAAGTTTCTTTGATGGCATCTTTTTAACTTTCTTTGTTTATAATTCTTTAAAATGCATTGCTGCCTAGATGAGACAACCAGGTGGTATAGTGGATAGAGCACTGGGCCTAGAATCAGAAAAACCTGAATTCAAATCCAGCCTTAGACACTTACTAGCTGTGTGAGCCTGGGCAAGTCATTTAACCTCTGTTTGCCTCAGTTTCCATATTTGTAAAATGGGGATAATAATAGCACCTATCTCACGGGATTATTGTGAGGATCAAATGAGATAATTTTTGTGGTGTACTTAGGATAGTCCCTGGAACACTGTATAAAAACTTATTTTCTTTTTTTTCTCTTTCCCCATCCTACTTACATCCATCATATACCTGTATTAACATTTGGGTGATCTTAAACTTTTTAAAATCCAACATTCTTTCAATGTAAGAAATTACATACAATAAAATCCTAATATAACTATAAGATGAATATTAATCTTGCCTTCTGTTATCAGGATAATAACTTCATACAGACAAAGTGAAATTGGATCTTTCCTAAGGTTTTTTTTTTAAACACAGTATCTTAAAATAGAACAGTAAAGATAAAACCAAAGAAAGTGAATTAAAGTACATGCTGTTTCTGATTTACTGCTGCTTCTTACCTGTACAACTTTTTTTCCCCCAAATTCCAAAAAAGCAGTATTTCTTTAAGGTATTTAAAGAACTTTTTTTAGGCAATTTGGGTTAAGTGACTTGCTCAGGGTCACACAGCTAGTAAGTGTCAAGTACTTGGTCTGAGGCCGAATTTGAACTCAGGTCCTCCTGACTTCAGGGCCAGTGTGCTATCCACTGCACCACCTATCTGCCCCCTTAAAGGTACTTTTGAAAGAAACATTTCTCAAGTGGTGATTCTGGTTAGTGCTCCAGCTGATAAATTAAATTTTTAAAGTTTGTACTGGAGCATAAAGATACTGGTCAATCATTTGTGTCACAGTGGTGTGCTAAAATATACCTGTATAGATATCACCTTAGTTTATCTATTGATTGCTTGATTGATTTATTTATTTGTTCATTCATTCATTTAGAAATTTAAAAAAAATTTAATTAAGATCATAATTTATTTGAGTTTTTTTTAAGCTCCTTAAAATAGGTGGCACTTATAGTTTGTACCTGATGTTTCTGTACAAAAAATACATGATGGAAAATCCCATCCATCATTCTGTCTGGTACACATGGTAATCAATATCCAATAATGTTGTAAAGCTGTGTTTGGAAAAGAATGATTTCTTATTGTCAGTTTGTCATTTTACTTATTGTAGCCCAAAACGCAGATGTCATAGAATTATGTTATTGTTTAATTATATGGATTAAAGCAAACACCAGAGGGCAGTGCTAGTTTTCTGAATTTTCATTCTTACTTATAAAGCCAAAGCTTTCTTACTTTGTAAGTGTTGAAAATATTTTCGTATGGATGTAGATCATAGGGAAAACAATCTATGAAACGTTATTTCATATAATTTGATTTTGTTTATGATATTTCCACTAATAATAATCTTGCTGGAAACAAGCTATTTTCACCAATTTATCTCTGTTCCTCTACAATCCTCAGGCTATTTTAATTTTTTATGTGTGTAAATGTGTGTGTGTGTATGTAAGAGTTCAAACAACCTAGTTTATCTCTAGACTGTGTTGTTTTACCCCAAAAAAATGCCACTAGAAAGAGATTTTATAAAGAAATACACAAATTAAAATGTAGCAGAAACCTAAGCCTAAAAATACTTCTTTCCATGATATTGTATTAAAACTGTCCAGAATTATTACAGAAAATAGAAAGAAATGAAACACATTCAGAAATGTCATCACCCAAATACAGATTTTGGGGGGTATTTTTCAAGTATTTTCAATACTTCATTGGAACAGATTGTTTCTTTACTTCTGACTACTGCTAGAAGAAGCCAAACAACTGTGTGGAATAGGTCCGCCAATTATTTATGTTGCTGATTTCAGCTGGACGCTCACTGCTGCAAGTTTCTTTATTTTTACTCTTCTGTGACTAAATTGCTCTTCTATAACGTTCCATACAACTAACATTCTAAATCATACCTTCATTCTTCAGGCATTCTTTTCAAGCAAAGGACATTGTCTCCTACTTTTTTGAAAAATTAGAGGTTATCATGAACTTCTTTCCTATTCTACAATGAAAAATCCCTCTAAATCAACCCCCTCCCCAAATCTCTCTTGATTCCAGACTTTGATAAAGAGGTGTCTCCTCTCTCTTCTAAGGTCAACTTTTCTGCTTATGTCCTTGTTCCCATCTTATCCCACCTCCACAAATAAAAAGCAAATTCAGAGATTTGGCTTCCTTTTTTCAAGCCTTTTTTCTAAACTCACAAGTTTTTCCTTGTGAGAAATTTGTGCTGTGCTATTCTGGCCAACATGAGAAAGGAAAGCCTTCATGGTTAAAAAAAAAAAAGTCATCTAGTTTTACAGAAACCTGAATATGATTCTCCTCTGCCTAACATGACTTTGTCTGAAGACCTCCATTTTTGGAATATTTGTTACTTCTTGAGATAGTCCATTAAGCAATTGGCCATTAAGTTTATTTTTTCTTGTTAATAACCCAGAATTATACACACATATATACATATATGTATATCTAATTTTCTGGAAATTTTTCACATAGTTTGTTTTCTGTCTATGTTTTCTCCATTATGTAAGTTGTGCATTTTTTTAGCCAAATGTAAGATTTACCCTCATTAAATCTCCTTTCATTAAACTTGGTCCACCATTTGGCTGGTTGAGATAATTTTTAAAGTCATAATTGTGTTGGCCAATATGACAGTTATCCCTCCCAACTTATGTCATCCTTAAGGTCTTAATCTAAGTCATTGTTTAAAAGTAGTGGCAAAAACAGGGCTGAGGACAGTGAAGCACTCCACTGAAGATTTCCCTTCAGACTGTCAATTTACTAAATTGATTCATTATTCTTTGGGTTGAGTTATTCAGCTACTGACTCTATCCACTCTACTGTCATGTAGACTCATCTTGCCATCTTTCCCTCAAGAATATTATAAGAGATCTTGTAAACGTGTAATGATTTCAGATACTTTATCTATAGTATTACTCTGAAATACCAGTCTAGTTACCTTAGACTAGTGATAGTCAGATGAGAAAGAGAAAAAGAGAGAGAGAGAAGAGAGAGAGAGAAAGAGAGAGAGAGAGAGAGAGAGAGAGAGAGAGAGAGAGAGAGAGAGAGAGAAGAGAGAAATTAGATTAGTTTGGTATAATCCATTCTTGATAAATCCATACCGGCTCTTAGTGATCACCAGTTCCTTTTTGAACTAGTCAGAAATCATACCTTGAATAATAAGTCCTAAAATTTGTCAAGGAATTAATGCCAACCTCAATAGTCTACAGTTTATAGATCCTATACTTTTTTTGAAAAGTGGGGCATATGCCCATTAGAAAGTTGCAGTTGTAATTCTGTTCTCTGTGGCCTTGACAGAAAGTAAGAAATAAAATTGACTAGTTCATTCAGTGCCCTAAAATGTAGGTTTTCTGGTGTTTTCAGCTCATTTATCTTACTATGCCAATTATCATGGATTTAAATTCCCTGTTAATGATTTTTGATGTCTTTTCCATACCAAAGATCATTCTCTCTGATACAGAATACAAAAGCAAAATAAGCATTGAGTTGTTCTGACTTGTCTTTGACCATCAGTTGCCATTACCTCTCTTCTACTCTAAGCTGGTGATCTTCAAACTATAGCCTAAGAGGTAAATCTGGCCCTGTCCTTGTTTTTGTTCAGCTGAGCTAAGGTTGGCTTTTAAAATTGTATTTATTGAATTCATTTATATTAAAACAAAGACATATAAAATACATTTTTAAAATGTAAAAGCAATTCTTAGCTCAAAGGACATACAAAAACAGGCAGCAGGTAGATTTGGCACTGGCTGTAGTTTTCCAACCCTTGACCTTTGCCTTTATTGCCAACTTCGACTTGTATTCAAATCTATTCACATCTAAATTGTTTTGATGCATTATTCATCCACATCAGTCTTTAACAATTCTTCCCTTTCTTCCTTGTCTGAATCAATAGCTCTTGTTATTGCTTTGAAATCTGCTCTCTCCAAAACTGAAACTATAGATCGAAGATAGATATAGAAACAGATATCTATATCTATAGATATGCACATTACACACAAATATATATGTATGTATGTATGTATATATATATATGTATATACATATGTACATACACAAACCAACACACATATTCCATGAGACTATAGCTAGATTTTTCTTCACATCAATAAACTCTTTGGTGAAGTGGTCACAAGATTCCTATCAGCTCTATTTCAGCAACATTAGTCACAATCAATGACAAACAAATTTGTCTTGTTATGTTCTTTACCTTTAGAAGAATGAAATTAACTTGTTTAAACCTCACTGTATCTATTCATAGCTAAAAAATCATACAAACTTTTTTGTTAACTTTGATTAGTTTTAGCTAATTCTAAACTCCTTCCTAACTTTTCAATCTTATTACATATTACTCCTTTCCTGAACTCTGCAATTCAAGCATACTGACCTATTCACCATTTCACAGGCCAAACACTCTAGTCTTCCAGATCTCTGTGCCTTTGCAATGGCTTTCACTCATTTGCAGAATGCACTCCCTCTTCACCTCCACCTCTTAAAATCCCTGGCTTCCTTCAAGACTCAACTGAAATGTCAACGCCTTTTCTGGTGACCCAAGTTACTAGAATCTTCTTTTTCATAAATAATTTGAATTCATTTTTTTAAATTTTATTTTATTTTATTTTTTGCACGTTTTGAGCTCCAAACTGTCTCCCTTCCTCCCTCTCCATCCCACACTACTGAAGGCCACCATTTGATAAAGATATAGATACAGATACATGTATGTATGTGTGTATATTTGTATGTATGTACGTAAAACCATGCTATGCATACTTCTATTTTTCAGTTTTTTCTCTGGAGATGGGTAGTATCTTCCTTTAGAGGTCCTCTGTAGTTGACTTGATATTTATTATACTCAGAATAACTTAGTCATTCACAGTTATTCTTTGAACAATATTGCTGTTACTGTACACGACTTTCTCTTCGTTCTGCTCATTTCACTCTTCATTATTTCATGCAAATCTTTCCACATTTTTTTTCTAAAAATCAACCTGCTCATCATTTCTTTACAGCACAGTAACAATCATCTATCACAATCATATACCACAACTTGTTTAGCCATTCCCAAATTGATGGGCATCCCTTCAATTTCCAGTTCTTCACCACCACAAAGAGAGAGGCTATACATATTTTAGAATATATAACTTCTTTTCCTTTTTCCCTGATCACCTTGGGAAATAGACCTAATAGTGGTATTGGCAGATCAAAGTGTATACATAGTTTTATAACTCTTTGGGCATAATACCAAATTGCTCTCCAAAATGGTTGGATCAGTTAACAGTTCTACTGACAATGTATTAGTGTCCCAATTTTTTCCACACCCCGCCTCCAACATTTGTCATTTTCCTTTTCCTTCATTTTAGCTAATCTGATAGATGTGAGATGGTATCTCAAAGCTGTTTTAATTTACATATCTCTAATCAATAATGATTTAGAGCATTTTTATGTGACTATAAATAGCTTTGACTTCTTCATGAAAAAAAAAACTGCCTGTTTATATCCTTTGATGATTTATCAATGGGGAAATGACTCATATTCTTATAAATTTGATAAAGTTCTCTATATATTTGAGATATGACACCTTTACCCAAGAAACTATCTATAAATTTTTCCTCAGTTTTCTGCTTTTCTCCTATTTTGGCAACGTTGGTTTTATTTGTACAAAACCTTTGTAACTTAATGTGATCAAAAATATCCATTTTATATCTCACAATGCTTTCTATCTCTTCTTTATTCATAAATTCTTCTCCTATCCATGTCTGGTAGGTAATATGATCAATGTTCTTCTAATTTAATTATAGTATTTCCCTTTATATCTTGAATTCATTTCCTATATATTTTATATATACTAATATAACCAACAAATATCACAGTAATCATCTCCATTTCAGTGATGTTCATAGACCACACACACACACACACAAACATCAGCAATACAAAGACATAATACAGTGTAAAGCATCAAATGACTTTAGTTTTAGAGTCTCTAAATTTGGAGAGACTGCAGATATTCACAACCAGTAAATCTCTTGATTGAGAGAAAAGGAGGATTATCTGTTACATATACATAAATATTTGTAGGTATATATTAGTAAATTGTTATCTATAATTTCAGTTCAGAAAAATGCTGAAAGAAGTAAATAATGGTTTTGATGCTATCAAAACCTCAAACAGGATGACAGTGTTTTGCTGAGAAATTCTGGTGTTCATAGGACACACAAATAAATAGATTCCAAGCTGGTTGCTTCAATGACTACAATTCCAAATTATATACAGGAGAGATTACATGTACATTTCTCAGCAGCACATATATATCCATACAAGGCAAACAAATTTGTATAATAGCAAAACTATGTGGACATAAACTAATAGCAAAACTGTAATGTAGCTATAAGACATGCATGATACTAACTTTAAAACAATTCTAAAATAATAATAATATAGAAATATTTAAAATATTCAGTAATTAATTCATGTATGTATAAGTGAATATAAGCAATTACATGCTAGACGTAAATTAGTATTAGTGTCTGCCTACCTGTTTAATCATTTCAGCAGTTTCACCTTGGACGTTATAATTATTCTTTCTGGCCACTAGTCAGGTTGTTTTAGTTCTCTTGAAACCTGCTGACCTATCTACTCTTATTTATACCTGCATTTGCTGATGATATGGTCTAATCATACTTCTCATCAAAACTACAGTCCTGCATACCTAAAACTGAATTTGTAGAGGACCCAAGATGGCTTGTATTATTATTATGCTCTGTATTATTATGCCTCTGCTAGTGAGAATATGTACTCTTCCATTATTGCTGAGTTGCAGTAAATAGTTTTCTTCACTTGAAATGTCTGTTCCTAAGCAGTGTTTGCATGACTGGTAGATGATCTTTTTCACGGAGTCTACTGAAATAATGGTCCATCAGTCTCAACTTGGCCATCAGGGTGTTCCTCTAACTCAACAGTCAGCAATATTAAGTATTGTTTATTATTTTAAAATGACCAATTGCATTCTATTGGGCTGTTTTGTAGAGAGGTAAAATATCTCTACAAAATGACATCACTATGTTGAGGTCGAGGTATCATGTGTCTGCTTGTGGCCAATCAGACCAACATGAGCTCAGAAGGTTCTACTATGCAGTGGGCACAAATAGTCCATGTAAACATTTGGAGTGGTGATAAATCTAAATTTGAGCATCTCACTTCTTTTGAGTTACTGCAGTTCTGCTTTGCTCATAGAGCAGAGTATCTTTTTTGATGCAGGCCTGCCATGCTGGGTGGTCCTGTGCCAGTGTCTCCCATGTTTCAATATCAATTCCAGAGTTCTTCACAGAGACCTTGAAAGTGTTCTCACATCTCTTCTTCTGACCTCTGTGTCAGCACTTGCCTTGTCTGAGTTCTCCATAAAATAGACTTTTAGGCAAACTTATGTTTGGCATTCAAACAACATGGCTGGCTCATCAGAGTTGCACTCTCCCAGTAGAGTTTGAATGCTTGGTAGTTCAGCTCAAGAAACTCATCTTGCCAGATGATCTTCAGAATCTTCCTAAGATAATTCAAATGGAAGCAATTTATTTTCCTGGCATGGCAGTAGTAGATTGTCCAGGTTTCAGCTAGTAGATTATCCAGTTTTCACAGGCATTCAACAATAACATCAGCACAATGTAAACTTTCAGTTTAGTAGACAGCCTAATGCCTCTTCTCTCACACACTTTCCTTCAGAGTCTCACAAACACTGAGCTAGCTCTAGCAATGTGTGTGTCAACATTACCATCTGTGTGTACATCCCTGGAAAATATGCTGCCAAGGTAAGTGAACTTATCTGCAGCATTCAAAATATCTCCATTTGCTGTAAACCATGGTTCCATGTATGAATGGTGTGGTGCTGGCTGGTAGAGAACCTCTGTTTTCTTAGTGTTAATTTTCAGGTCAAAATTAGCACAAACAGCAAAGAATAAATCCATACTCTGTTACGTCTCAACCTCAGAGGCTGCAATGATTGCATAATTATCTGCAAACAAAAAGTTGTGTACCAACTCTCCCTCTACTTTTTTCTTGGCTTGTAGCCTTCTCAAGTTGAATAATTTGCCTGTGGTATTGTAGCTAAAGTTGATGCTATTTTTGTCCTGGTTGAAGGTGTCCAATATCACTGAAAACATCATACTAAAAGGCATGGGAGCAAGCACACAGCCTTGCTTCATTCTACTGGTGACTGGGAAAGCATGAGAGCATTGCTCATTACCCAGAATCCATGCAAGAATGCCATCATGAAACTGACATGCAAAACTGATGAACTTCTCCAAGCAACCCATATTTTGGCATTCAGACCTCTGTTTTGCTCCTGGAATTTCTTCTGATGTTGTTTGGCTGCAAATACCATATTGCCCTTTCTAAAATCACACTGGCTCTCAAGCAGATGACCATTGTCCAGGTGAAAGATCAGGAGGACTCTGGCAAGAATCTTGCTGCCAGTGACTAAGAGAGAAAATACCCATTACTCCCACCCCCCATGATTGTCACAGGACAACCTATTTCCTTTTCCTTTATAGAGATGGACAGTGGAGGAATTCTTGAACTCCTGGAGGATAGCCTTCTCTTTCCATATAATCCAGAAGATTTCAGTCAGCTTTTGTAAGAGCAGTGGACCTCCTGCTTTGTCAATCTCAGCTGGAATAAAATCAGCACCAGTCTCTATGTCACACAAGAGGAGTCTAATGGCATTCAAATTTTCTTCTTCATTTAGAAATTCAGTGAGAGAGGGATTCACTTCAACCTAAGGTACATGGTCAGTGGTTTCAGCATTGGTTGATGATCGACTGAAAACAGTATGGAAATGTTCATCCCTTCTCTGAGTATTTGTGCTGAATACCAGTAGTACCAGTAGCCCATCTCTGAGTAGTTGAGTAGTAGTGCTGAGTAGTTGAGATGCACTATAGGTCTTTGGCCCATAAATAGCCTTCAGAGCATCATAAAAGCACTTTGGAAACATAAAACTGAACTTCATCTGCCTTCCTTCTGAGCCAAGAATCCTGCATCTCTCTGAGTTTCGCTTGCACTTTACTTTTTATGGAGCTAAATACTTCCTTCTTAGAGATGGATGAACTATCCTTCTGGTAGACCCTGTAGAGTTCTCATTTTTCATTTAGTAGCTACTGGATTTCCCCTTTACTTTCATCAAACTAATCCTGATGTTTGCAAGTTTTCTGGCCCAGATGATTAAATGTAGTGTTATATACTGAATCTCTGAAAGCTTCCCACTCCTTTTCTGCTCCCCTGTTACTAACAGTGTGTTGGTTCAACTTTCCTTCCAAGTCAGTAACAATGTTCACACAGGAGAAGCTCTCTAATCTGTTGATGTTGAATCATCTTCTAATACTCCTAATAGACTAATAGTTGTGTGGCTGCTTTTGTTGAATGCAAATGTTTAGCTTGGAGAGGATAAGTCTGTAATCAGTCCAGCACCCTATGGGACACATTACCTTTGTCACTTTCATATGCTCTCTGTCTCTTCTTCTTACAATGACATAGTCTATTAAATGCCAATGTTTGCTTCAAGGGTGCATCCATGAAGTTTTGTCAAGTTTAGGTAAAGGGAAGACAGAACTGGTGATGAGAAGGTCATGAGATACACAAGTCTTCAGTAGTGAGTGATCATTGCTGTTGTTGTTTCCAACTCCATTCGTCCCAAGGACTCCCTGCCCTATCTAGTCCTCTAGCATTAAAATCACCCAGAATTACAGCTTGTCCTCTTTTGGTACATTGATGATGAGGGTCTCCAGGTCTTCATAATCACCATCAATGTTTGGCTTGTGTTTTTGCTATCTCCTTCCAGAGATAGGAAGACCATGAAAGAGTTCCAAAGATTTGCTAGTGCTTATGTGCTCCAATAGGCAACTAGGAAGCACAGTGGATGGAGTGCTAAGCCTGGAGTCAGGAAGACTCATCTTCCTAAGTTCAAATCTGGCCTCAGATACTTACTTGCTGTGTGACTCTGGCCAAAGCACTTAACTCTGCTTCAGTTTCCTCATCTGTAAAATGAGCTGGAGAAGGAAATGGCACACCACTCCTGTATCTCTGCCAAGAAAACCCCAAATGGGGTCATGAAGACTCAGACATGATTAAAAAAATGACTCAACAACAATGTTCTTCAAATACAAAGCACAATTAGTATTACATTTCTTTGCCCACAGTGAATATGTATCACACTTTTTTGTGCTATCTGTGGCCCTCTTGAGCTAGGAAATGCTATTTCTTCATAGCTCTGTGGGCTATTATTGACCCATATGTCTAATGTTATTACATAAAATTTCCATAGTAATGGAGCAATGTAAACTGGGTAGTATCGACTGCTTCCTGATACTCTGTATGACCAATGGGAGTCTAATAGTACCCTGTTAGTAACTCCAACTTCTATTATTGTCTCAATAGTAAAATGACTTCAAGGGACTGGCCCTGGAATCATTTTGATATCTATTAGTATTTTGTTCGTACCACTCCTTTCGATCCTTTATTGGTCATTTACTTTCTTTGCGGTCATTCATACACAACAAAGGTAAAGAAAGTCAACCCACTGAAGCAACATCAATGGTTTTATGGAAGCTCCAAACTTTCAGCTATGTTGCAATTTACTTATAATCCAGTTCTTGTGATGTTACATATAATTTTTACTCCTTTATTTATGGCTAAAATTCCAATGTCACATGTCTGCTTGTAATGAGTGATGAATCTGTAGTTGACAAGTGTTGCTAACCATCTCTTCCAAGCAACATTTAACTTGACATTGCTCACAATGTATTACTAGATTGTTTTTAGTCCACATTTATAATTTTGTCTATCCACAATTTTAAAATTTATTAGTGACAAACCAATACAGAGTTAAAAAAAAAAAACTCTAGCTTTCTGACACTCAAGCCTCTGCTGGAAAATACAATTTGTTTCTGGTGACCATCACTGTCTTGATACAGAACTGCTCACAGATTCTCCACACTGGCATCAATATACAGAATAAAAGTTTGTGGCAGAGGGTAGAGCCAAGATGGTAGAGAAAAGACAGGGCTCTCCTGAGCTCTTTTAAATGTCTTCAAACAACTATAAATAATACCTTGAAAAAAATTCTGGAGTAGCAAAACCCACAAAACGTTGGAGCGAAACAATCTTTTAGCCCAAGACAACATAGAAGGTTGGCAGGAAAGGTCTATCACATCAAGATGAGAGTGGAGCACATGCTATGCCAGCTCAGATAGTGTTACAGAAAAATGGGAACAGGACCTGGGGGTGACTAAATCAGTAGCAACAGTGGCTGCTTGCAGATCTATCCATCCACATACAGTAAGGAGGTCAAACAGCTGCTCAGAAGGAGATTATAGGGATTCCTTTGCCAGCATCAAGGGTAGTACCCTGTTGCATTACCCATACTCAGATCTGGGTCATAGTCCCAGGGCAAGGAGGCACATTAGCACACCAGAGCTTGTGGCTTCATGGGAGTGGGGACCCTGCTCACAGTTTTAAGGTGGGAAAGAGTGCTTGCAGTCACTCACAGACCAGAGCACAGGACAGGAAAGCAGTAAACACACCACTCCTTAGATCACAACATCTTGGAAGAACTGAAAGCTTACAGATGCCCAGAATTAGCTCTGGAAAAAAGATGCACAGAAAAACCTGAAGCTTGGGACAGTACCCCCTCCACCCCAGGAGCAGAGTCCAACTTTAATATAAAGCAAAAAGTCAAGTCAAAAATGAATAAACAATAACAAAAATATCCTGACTGTAGAAAGTTATTATGGTGACAGGGAAGATCAAAAAACAAACTCAGAAAGTGACAATAAAGTCAAGGCATCCAAAGTCTCAAAGATAAAAGTGAATTGGCCTCAGGTTATGGAAGAGCTCCAAAAGGATTTTAAAAATCAAATAAGAGAAGTAGAGGAAAAATTGGAAAAAAGATAAGAGAGTGATGCAAGAAAATCATGAAAAAGAGTTAATAGTTTGGTAAAGGATTCACAAAAAGTTACTAAAAGAAGTAATACCTTAAAAACAAAATAGGGCAAATGGTAAAAGTGGCACAAAAATCCAATGAAGAGAATTCCTTAAAAAGTAGAATTGGTCAAATGGAAAAGGAGGCACAAAAGCTTAAGGAAGAAAATAATCCCTTCAAAATTAGAATTGGGCAAGTGGAAACTAATGACTCCATCAGATATCAAGAACCAATAAAACAAAATCAAAAGAATGAAAAAAATAGAAGAATGTGAAATATATCATTGGAAAAACAACTCACCTGGAAAACAGATCCAGGAGAAATAACTTAAAAATTATTGGACTACCTGAAAGCCATAATTTTTTTTTAAAAAGAGCCCTGACATCATCTTTCAAGAAATTATCAAGGAAACTGCCCTAATATTCTAAAACCAGAGGGTAAAATTGAAATTGAAAGAATTCACTGATCACCTCCTGAAAGAAATCTCAAAATCAAAACTCCCAGGAATATCATAGCCAAATTCCAGAGCTCTCAGATCACAGAGAAAATATTGCATGCAGCCAGAAAGAAGCAAGTCAAATATTGTGAAACACAAGATTTAGCAGCTTCTACATTACAGAATCAGAAGGCTTGGAATATGATATTCCTGAAGAGAAAAGATATAGAATTACAACCAAGAATTAATTACCCAGCAAAACTGAATATAATCTTTGATGGGCAAAATCAATATTCAGTGAAATAGAGTACTTTAAACATTCCTTATGAAAAGACCTTACATGAATAAAAAAAAATCTATGTTTCAAATACAAGACTCAAAAGAAGTATAAAAATGTAAACAGAAAAGAGAAATTATAGGGGACTCAAAAGGTTAAACTGCTTACACCCCTGCAGATGAAGATGATACTTGTAATTGCTAAGAACTTTCTCATTATTAAAGTAGTTAAGAGTGTACATAGATGGCATGGGTGTGAGTTGATTTTTTTAAAATAGTATTATATTTGTTTTCTCATTTCACATAAAAACAATTCTTAGCATTCATTTTTAAATAAAAAATTTGAGTTCCAAATTTTCTTTCGCCCTCCCTCCTTTCCCCTCTCCCTTGTATTATCATAAGCAATTTAATATGTCATATATGCAATCATTTAATACATATTTCTTTATTAATCACATTATGAAAGAAGAAACAGAACAGAAGGGAAAAAGAGAGAGTGAAAATAGTATGCTTTGATTTGCATTAAGATTCCATTACTTTTTTCTCTGGCTATGGGTAGTATTTTCCATCATGGATCTTTTGAACTTGTCTTGGACCATTGAAAGAGCTAAGTGAATCATAGTTGATCACCCCACAATGTTGCTGTTACTGTGTACATTGTTCTCATGATTCTGTTCAGTTCACTTAGTATCTGTTGATGTAAGCCTTTCCAGGTTTTTCTGAAATCTGCCTGCTCATCATTTCTTATAGCACAATAATATCCATTACAATCATATATCACAACTTGGTCAGCAGTTCCCCCAATTGATGAACATCCCCTCAATTTCCAATTCTTTGCCACCACAAAAAGGGCTGCTACTAATATTTTTGTGCATGTAGGTCCTTTTCTCTTTATTATGATCTCTTTGGGATATAGACCTAGTAGTGGTATTGCTGGATCAAAGGGTATACACAGTTTGGTTGCCCTTTGGGCATAGTTCCAAAATGCTCTCCAGAATTGTTGGATCAGTTCACAACTCCACCAATAGTGCATTAGTGTCCCAATTTCCCCACATCCTCTCCAACATTTATCATTTTCATTTTCTGTCATATTAGCCAATCTGATAAGCATGAGGTGGTAGCTCAGAGTTGTTTTAATTTGCATTTTTCTAATCAATAGTAATTTAGAAAACTTCTTCATATGACTATAGATACATTTGATTTCTTCATCTGAAAACTGCTTGTTCACATCCTTTCAACATTTATCAATTGGGGAGTGATTTGTATTCTTATAAATTTGACTCAGTTTTCTATATATTTGACAAATGAGGCCTTTATGAGAAACACTCCCTGTAAAAATTGTTTCAAAGCTTTCTGCTTTCCTTCTAATCTTGGTTGCATTGGTTTTGTTTGTGCAAAATATTTTAATTTAATTAAGAGAAATTACCCATTTTACATCTCATAATTCTCTCATCTCTTGTTTGGTCAAAAATTCATCCCTTCTCCATAGATCTGTCAGGTAAAGTTTTCCCTAGTCTCATAATTTGCTTATGGTATCACCATTTATGTATAAATCATGTGCCTATTTTGACCTTCTATTGGTATATGGAAAAGATTAGTCTGTACCTAGTTTCTGCCATACTGTTTTCTGGTTTTCCCAGCAATTTTTGTCAAATAGTGAGTTTGCATCCCAGAAGCTGGGGTCATTGGGTTTATCAAATACTAGGTTACTATGGTCATTTACTACTGTGTCTTGTATACTAAATCTGTTTCACTAATCCACCAATCTATTTCTTACACATTACCAAAGAGGACTGATGATTGTCACTTTAGGATGTAGGTTGAGATCTAGTATAGTAGGCCACCTTCCTTCTATTTGTTTTCATGAGTTCCCTTAATATTCTTGACCTTTTGTTCTTCTAGATGAATATGTTATTATTTTTTCTAGCTCCATAAAAAAGTTTTGGGTATTTTCATTGGCATGGTGCTAAATAAGTAAATCAATCTAGGTAGAACTGTCATTTTTGTTATATTGGCTTGGCCCACCCAGGGCAACTGATATTTTTCCAATTGTTTAGATCTTATTTGATTTGTGTGAAGTAGTTAGGAGTGTACATAGATGGCATGGGTGTGAGTCGATTTTTTAAAAATAGTATTATGTTTGTTTTCCCATTTCACATAAAAACAATTCTTAGCATTCATTTTTAAATAAAAATTTGAGTTCCAAATTTTCTTTCTCCCTCCTTCCCTTTCCCTCTCCCTTACATTATTTTTTGTTTACTATAGTATATCATATTGTTATATTATGGATATTATATATTATAATATATTATATTTTGTAATTGTGTTCATACAGTTCCTGGGTTTGTCTTGGCAGGTAGCTTCCCAAGTATTTTATATTGTCTACAGTTATTTGAAATGGAATTTCCCTTTCTATCTCTTGTTTCTGGGCTTTGTTGATCATATGAAGAAATGTTAATGGTTTATGTGGGCTTATTTTATACCCTGCAACTTTGCTAAAGTTGTTAATATTTTAAGTAGTTTTTAGTTGATTCTCTAGGATGCTGTAGGTATATCATCATATCATCTGCAAAGAGGAATGTTTTGTTTCCTTATTGTGTATTCTAATTCCTTCTATTTCTTTTTCTTGTCTTATTGCTAAAGTTAATATTTCTAGTATAATATTGAATAATAGTGGTGATAATGGGCATCCTTATTTCACCCCTGATCTTATTGGGAAGGCTTGTAGCTTACCTGACCTACAGATAATGCTTGCTGATGCTTTCAGATAGATACTAATCAATTTAAGGAAAGTCTCATTTATTCCTACTCTTTCTAGTACTTTTTAATAAGAATGGGTATTACATTTGATCAAAACCTTTTTTTGCATCTATTGAGATAAGCATATGATTTCTGTTGGTTTTATTATTGATATAGTCAATTTTGCTGATATATTGCTGTAACCTCCTCCCTATTATTTTATTTAAAATTTTTGGATCAATATTCATTAGGGAAATTGGTCTATAGTTTTTTTTTCTGTTTTAGTTCTTCTGGTTTAGGTATCAGCACCATATTTGTTCATAAAATGAATTTTGTAGAGTTCTTTTGTGCCTATTTTTCCCAAATAGTTTATGTAGTATTGGAATTAATTGTTCTTGAAATGTTTGGTAGAATTCACTTCTGAATCCATCTGGCCCTGGGGATTTTTTTTTTAGGGAGTACCTTAATCACTTGTTCAATTTCTTTTCATAATATGGGGTTATTTAAGTATTCTATTTCCTCATCTATTAATCTGGACAATCTATATTTTTAAATATTAATCCATTTCACTTAGATTGTCAAATTTATTGGTATACAATTGGGAAAATAGTTCCTAACTATCGCTTTAATTTCTTTCTCATTGTGGTGAATTCACTCTTCATTTTTGATACTGATAATTTGGTTTTCTTCTTTTAAATCAAATTAACCAATGGTTTATTTGTTTTATTATTTTTTTCATAAAACCAGCTCAGTTTTATTTATTAGTTCAATGATTTTCTTACTTTCAATTGTATTAATCTCTCTTTTGATTTTTCTGGATTTCCAATTTAGGTTTTAATTAGGGATTTTTTAATTTGTTCTTTTCCTAGTTTTTTTTAGCTGTATGTCCAATTTACTGATCTGCTTTTCTCTGCTTTATCAATGTAAGCATTTAGACATATAAATTTTCCCTTAAGTACTGCTTTGGCTGCATCCCATAAATTTTGCTATGTTGTGTGTCATTATTGTCACTCTTTTTAATTAAATTATTGGTTCTATGATTTGTTCTTTAAACCACTCATTCTTTAAGATTAGATTATTTAGTTTCTAATTAATTTTAATCTATCTTTCCATGTTCCTTTATTAAAAACAATTTTTCTTGCATCATGATCTGAAAAAGATGCATTCAATATCTCTATCTTTCTGCATTTATAATGAGATTTTTATGCCCTAATGACATGGTAATTTTTTGTGTAGGTGCCATGTACCTCTGAGAAAAACATATATTCCTTTCCACCTCCGGTTTTCTCCAGAGATCTTTAATATCTAACTTTTTAAAAGTTCTATTCATGTTAACTTTTTTCTTGTTTATTTTGTGGTTAAATTTCTCTAGTTCTCAGAGGGGAAAGTTGAGGTCCCCACTAGTGTAGTTTTACTATCAATTTCTTCTTGTAACTCCCTTAACTCATCAAACTGTTGACTCTTTTTTCATGATTCTCTTGCATAGTTCTCATTTCTTTTTTTCCATTTTTTCTTCTACCTCTCTTATTTGATTTTTAAAATCCTTTTTGAGCTCTTTGAGGAGTTCTTTTTTGGGCTTGAGTCCAAATCATATTTCTCTTTGAGGCTTTGCATGTAGGCATTTTGCCATTGTCCTCTTCTGATTTTGTGTTTAAATCTTCCCTGTGGCCATGATTAGGGCTTTTGTGGTTGTTGTTATTTTGCTCATTTTCCATCATATTTCATGACTTTTAAAGTTGAGCTGTGTTCCTGGGGCACTGGGTGCACTGTCCCAAGCTTCTCTCATGAGGGGGAGAGAGGAAAGAGGAGAGTCCTGTTCACTGGCTTGCTGCAGCAACTTGCCTGTTGCACTAGGGCTCCCAGGCTGGAAACTCATCAGTTAGTTACATCAGAGCTGGAAGCATCACAGTGGGTCCACCATGCCACTGGCCTGCTGAGCTGGGTTGCTAATTTGTTCTGGGGCTAGGAGTCTCCCACTGATTTGCCTGGAAAGCAACTGTGCTGGTCTGTGCTCCCCTTTTATCCAAGTGAGATAGATCTGTAATGGAGTCTTGGTTATCTGGGGCTGGAAAATTGCTTTATGCCAACCTTTTGTGGGTTCTCTTACTCCATAATCCATTTAGAAGCTTGATTTAAAGTTGTTTTGAGGGAAACTGGGTAGAACTCAGGTAACTTCCTGCCTTTTCTCCTTCATCTTGGCTCCACATGAGTTGAACGTGATGGAATGATATCTAAAAAAAATAAAAGGGGTGAGAAAGAGGGATGCACCTGGAGAAGGGGAAAGGGACAGGTAGAATGAGGTAAATCATCTCACATAAAAGAGGCACAAAAGAGCTTTTGAAGCGGAAAGGAAGATGGGGGGAAAGATGCTGGAACCTTACTCTTACGTGAGTTGGCTCAAAGAGAGAATAACATACACACTCACTTGGATCTAGAAATCTATCTTACCATACAGAAACAAAGGTGGGGAAGGGAATAAAAGAAGCAGGGCTGATAGAAGGGAGGGCAGATTGGGGGAGGTAAAAGTCAGAAGCAAAACACTTTTCAGGATGGATAGGGTGAAAGGGTAGAAAGAGTAGAATAAATGACAAATAGGGGGAAGTAGGATGGAAGGAAATACAGTTAGTAAGCCTAACTGTGGAAACATTTTGACAGCAAGTTCCTCTGATAAAAGCCTCATTTCTTAAATATATAGAGAACTGAATCAAATTTATAAAAATAAGAGCCATTCCCAATTGATAAATGGTCAAAGGATATGAACAGGCAATTTTCAGACAAAGTAATTAAAGCCATCTACAGACATATGAAAAAAATGTTCTAAATCACTATTGATTAGAGGAATGCAGATTTGAACAATTCTGAGGTACCACCTCACACCTATCAGATTGGCTAACATGAGACAGAAGGAAAATGACAAACGCTGGAGGTGATGTGGGAAAATTGATACTATTGGTGGAGCTGTGAATTGATTCAGCAATTCTGGATAGCAGGGTACTCTGTCTCATCAAATGTTGGATTATTTTTCCTTGTTTTGCACTATTTATGCACAGATGCTCAAATTCATTTACCAGATCTGGAGGCCATATTTCCTTCAATTGTTACTATTTTCCTTGTTGATTTATCTGTTTATATGCAAGGGCTTTGAAAGTTTTTAATCCTGTAATCTTTGGTACTTTCAGTCTTTTCTAACCTATCCCTCCCTCATTTTATTTTCTTTATTGCTCACTTCTGACTCCCTCCCCTCTGATTGTGGTTTCCTTGGCAGTTGGATCTCAAAGCATCTCAGCCTCCTCCCACAATGTGAAATTCACAGTTCACCAGCCTAGGTGTCTGCCCCAACTGACTTTTGGGAGGTCAAAATTGGCCTCAGCTGAATGCTGTACTCTTCCCACAGGTTTGGTGGAATAATGCACAATTCTCCACACATACAGTGTCCTATCCTGGTGACTTATCCCCCTCTCTCTGTTCTTTAATTTTCTGGTCCAGCACCAATACTTCAGTCTCCTTTCCATGGCACCAGAATAGGCTGCTTTCCCCAGCCCTGGTAGAGGTTGCTTTCTGTGGCACTGGCAGAGACTACTTTCCTTGATACTGGCAGACTAGTAGTTCAGAGTTACAGACAGTCCAGGGCTTTGCAGCACCTGGCAGGCTTTTGCTCCAGAAGGGCTGTGGCTAAAATCAGAAACCCTTGAATGGATGCTGATTTTGAGCTCATTCAACACCCCTTCCCATACTTGTATGCTATCAGCAATGAAGCTGCATTAGCAGGCCCAAGGACATGACACAGTCTTACATCAAAATCCATCCCTACACCCCAGTCCCACCTTCCTCATTTCACATTTATAATCCATCTGCTTCTGTACCTCTTCAATCATATAATCTAGAGCTACATTCTTAATGGCTGAGCAAAATGAACATAATGTATAATAATTTTTCATAAAAACACGAGATGTTATAGAGACCCCAAGATCCAAGATATGGAAGAAAAAAATTGAAGACTGCAAACTCCAATACACATCATGGTCAAATTTAACTATCCAATTCAGAAACAAGTTCTACAAGGGATCAGGAGAAAGTTTCTTCAAATACAAAGAATATTTGAATAATTCAAGACTCTTCTGTGCTCAGTAGAAAAAGGAGGAAATGCAATGTGTTCTGAAGAACACTGGAGCTCAGGATATAGTTCAGGGTGACTAGTTCCATAAAACTAAGCTTAACCATACAGGATAAAAATAAACAAGTAAGCAAATAAACAAATTGAAGAAGAAAGGATTAAATTTTTAAACTGAGAAGTTATTGTGTCCCCGTGGTTTGTGAAACCACACCAGAATACAATTAAGTTCATTTTCTAGCCTGAGGTAAATGGCTCCAGTTCCACCTGAATCACTTTTTCTGCTAGGTTAGCAAGTTATATAATAAGACCAGAAAGAGAAAGCAAAACTTTCCTCAGATCTTAAAGAAGTACTTGTAACCAACAGCTTTGTTCCTAGTTTTTGTGATCACCACCCTCCTGCCCACCCCCTCCCCCAGCTGCTGCTCATTACCCTCTCAGCCACTCTTTCCCTAAGTACCCATCATTATCACCCCCTCAGCTGCCATCTCCTTATTTCTCTCACAGTGGCTATTAAGTAGGCACTTAATAAATGCTTGTTGACTTGATTTGTCAGGCCTCTCCAGCTATCCTCAGACTGATTACAGGCAGACTGAGTCACTGAAGTTTTGAGATTCAAAAGTTCCTTCTGCTATAGGAATGCCATCTTCCTTCCCTGTGATTATGAAAACTCCAGTCCCCACAGTTTGCAGGATTCTAAAATCAGGATTTCACCACTTTTACCCTTCCTATAGACTAAGTCTGAATACTCAGATTGCACTTGTTACGTTGTTGATCCCATTCTCTCTGGGCCTGGCCTGTAACATTTTCCCCCAACTTTGATACCCTGAGGAGTTTGGGGAATCTCTCTTCTCTGCCGTAAGTGGCATCTGGTGGGGGTAAAAACTATAAGACTAGAAAGATTGAAAAGGTATATGGGGCAGAGGGAGGGAGGTCATCAATGGCTTTGAAGGCCAAACAGGATTTTATATTTGATCCTGGAGGTAATAGGGAGCCAGTCACTGGATTTTATTGAGGAAGTTGACATGCTCAAACCACCAACAATGCTACCTACGTTGAAGCCTTTTCATGATGACATTCAAAATCATATATCAGTTATTATATAACTCATTTCTCCAACACGGTCATTGGGTTCGGAGCCAGAGATCATCTGAGGCTTAGAGGCTTGTAACTTGTCCAAAGTCAGTAGCAAAGCCAACGTTTAGATCAAGTCCTTTTATTCAAAAGCCCACATTCTTTCCACCCATCAGACTAAATTGTTCCCCTACATAATCTAAGTTTGACTTTTGCCTCTAAATGTGGAAATATTTATGTCTCTTATTACAGGTTAACAGTGAATTTGAAGCATCTCCTGATGCATTTTCCTACAGAATTCCTAACCTGAATCGGAATCAACAATACAGTGTCTGGGTGGTGGCTGTGACTTCAGCAGGGAGAGGCAACAGCAGTGAAATCATCACTGTAGAGCCATTAGCTAAAGGTATACCTTTCTTTGGGTACTAAATCAGAAATACACTAAATATAAGTTATTTGATTGTCTTACAAGTTGAATGCACCATTCCAAAGAGTCAAAGTTTTACAAGGTAAATAGCACTAAACATGGGATCTGAACCCATGAATTTAGAGCTGGAAAGAGACCTTAGAGGCCATCAAATATAAACCTCTCATTTTACAAATGAGGACCCTGAGTCCAAGAGAGGTTAAGTGACAGGCACAGGATCACACATCTAGTAAATGTGAGTTAGGTTTCAAACTCAGGTCTTCCTGACCCCACAATCCAGCACTCTATCAACTGTGCTACCAAGCAGTTCTGTTTCTGACATTTACTGGTTGTATGACATTGGTCAAGTCACTTAACTTCATTTAGGGTCATAGGATGTTAGAACTATAAAAGTCCTTAGAAACCAGCAATCAATGAATGAATCAACAAGCATTTATTAAGTCTTTCCTTTGTGCCAGGCATTGTACTAAGTGCCAGAGACATAAAAACAAAAAGAAATGGTTCCTACTTTCAAGGAACTTAAATTCTAATGGAGCAGACAGTGTATGTACAAAGAAGAATATGATAATATATACAATAGTAATAAAAGTGTAACTATCAGATGTCATTGAGTGGGGCAACATTTGATTCAAAAGGATTTTCCTCACCTTTTTGGAAGGGGTGGACCAAAATTGTCCTAGACCATTCCTTTATCTAACCACAGGACTTGACTTTGAGTACTATCTCTCTATGGTCATTACATCCCAACTCCCATTCAAATATCATCTTTTCTACCATCCAAGAAGTAGAGATTACATAATAGCTCTGGGTTAAAGCAACCCAGCCTATTGTAGATAGGTAAGTTAGCTCACAGTATTAAGTCGGGTTAATTTTTGCCAATATCCAGGCAACTAATTTTCTTTGCAAAAGTAGAGCGCTTAAAATATACATTTTAATAAAATTGATAAAAGCTCTGAAACTGCATACTTTTGAGCCTGTTCCAATCAGAGAAGCTTACACTTTATCCTACAGGTAATAATGAACCACTGTTTACTAAGGAGTAGTAATGAGGTGATATAATGACAGAACACTGAACTTAGAATAGAGGAGACCTGAGTTCAACCGCCACAGATGCTGGCTGTGTGATCCTGGGCAAGCCATTTAACCTCTCTAAGCCTCAGTTTTTTTCATCTGTAAAAGTGGACTAACAATAGTACTCATCTCTCATGGTTGTTGTGAGGATTAACTGAGATAACATAGAGCACTTTGTAAACACTGAATTGCTATCTTAAATGTTAGTCATTATTATTATATATCTAAAAATTAAAATATCTGACCTGTTAAATTGTTTTTTTTTCAAATAGTCACTAGTTTTCCTCATCTACACACTCTATATGCAAAGATTTTGTAACTGATTATATTTTCTACTAGTCATCCACACTCTTCCTCATCCATCTGTAATCTCTCCCTCCTTACTGATTTCTTTTTATTTGGCTACACACATTCTTAGATGGCCATTCTCCTTAAAACAGTCTTTCATTGCCTCATATACTTCATCCAGTTGCTATTCCTCCGTTTCTCATTCTCTTCCCTCCTCTTTGCCTCATTCACTTTCTTCTTGTCTTGCCTTCCCAATTTGTATTATCATCTTAATTAAATAACTTACTTGTAAAAAAATGGTGTTTCAAAGGGCTTCAATTTTCATCTCCATTTGTTTTAATAGGGATTAAAAGTCAACCTGCCAACTTCCAGATGTGTCATATTCATAGCAGTCCTTTTATTGTTGAAACGCACTGGAAACTAAGAGAGATGCCCATCAATTGATAAATGGTTGAACAAATCATGGCATATCAATGTAATGGAATATTATTGTACTTTAAGAAATGATGTGTGAAATCTGTGAAGACATATGAATTGATACAAAGTAGAACGAACAGAACCAAGAAAACAATTTATATAATTAATGATAACATTGCAAAAATAAATTTAAAAACTTAAGAACCTTAATCAATGTAATGACTGATCATGAGGACTAATAATGAATTATGCTATCCACCTCCTGAAGGAAGGAGATGATTTCAAAATGCAGAATTAAACATACATTTTTGAACATGACCTACATGCAAAATTACTTTCCTCATTTGCTACAAGGATTTTTTTTCTTTTTGCAATGGGAAGGGGATGGGCAAAATTTGTTCATTGAGAGAATGCCAAAAAGAAAAAGGAAAGAAAGAAATGATCTCTGAAACATTTCAAAGAAAATACACAAAAGAGAAGAGACTGTAGTATAGAAAAAAGCACAAACAAGACAGCTTAGAGAGTAGAATGTTGAATTTATCAATTTATTTTTTAAGTAGGCTATACCTCAGAGATTTACAGCTTCATAAACAACTCTCTATCTTTTTTGAAAATTATCTTTTTTTGTATTTGTTAAGTTTAAAATAGTTTTATTGGTCATTTAAAAACAGTATTTAGATAGACAGCAGATATCTGGATGCCCTACTTAGCTCATTCTCCAAACGTTTTCCAACTGTCCCCAGGGCAACCAAAATAGTAATTAATATTTGCTGGGTTGCAAATTCCCATTAAAGGATAATAGAATGATTCCATATAGGACTGACCTAGGGAGCTTATTTATTCTGTGGGGAACCCAAAGCTGTCTAGAGGAACTCTAGGCATGCAAGTTAATTTAGTGGCTTCTTCAGGAAGTCTAAACTTCTCCCTAAGAAAGGAATTTCCAGGTCTTATGATCAACAAGATGCAAAATTATATGTTTTGTTCAGCCCCATCAATTCTAAAACAAAAAAAAAAAGGAATTAGAGAAGTAGATTAAGAAAGCAAGATGCTCAACAAGGC
This sequence comes from Vombatus ursinus, assembly GCF_900497805.2. Taxonomy (NCBI): domain Eukaryota; kingdom Metazoa; phylum Chordata; class Mammalia; order Diprotodontia; family Vombatidae; genus Vombatus; species Vombatus ursinus. The sequence continues at coordinate 4,082,898 of NW_020954702.1, forward strand.
ACACAAAGCAACCCAGGGGCTTGTACCTTGGGGGTAACTCAGGAATTTGCCTCCTGCTGAAGAGTCTCTGCTACCTCTGCCCTTTCCTACATCATCCTGTTAAAACCAGCATGCAATATTGAATCAGCCCAGCCATGTGAGGGTGGAGAAATATGCGAAGGGGAAAAATCAGGTTCCCTTCATCTTGAAGTGGCCCTTAGGTTAGAGAACCCTAAGGCATCAGAAACTCTTCCAAAAACACCTACACATGCCCATAAAAAGGGCAGATGCTGATTCAGCCCAACACAAGAAATAAGGAACCAAAAAGACTGGGGCAGAGGGCAAAAGTGCATGGCCACATTAGGCCTAAGGGAAAAGGGGACAGGAATCCAGCTGGAGCCAGTACTGTATGTACATAAGCTATTACGGGAGGGAACAAGGCTAGTAAAAAATAAATTTACCAACACGGAAGGAGGCTGAGATAGTTATAAGGTATAACCCTGGGAGTATCATCAAAGAGAGAGGAGTTAAGAAGGTACCAACAAGGAAATCCTATAAAAAAGACTAGTATCAAAGGAATTGAGACTGGAAAGGTTATATGATTTGAATATGGTTACATAGCTAATAAAGAGTCTTGAGCAACATTTAAATTCAAATCTTCCTGACTCCAAGTTCAGCACTCTATGCATTATGTCATTTAGTGGCCTAGAAAATAATTCAGGGACAGACCTCAAACTATATTATAAAGCAACAATCATCAAAACTATTTGGTGCTAGTTAAAAAAAAATAGATCAATGGAGCAGATTAGACAAAGTAAGAATCATAACTAATAGACCTTAATAAACCCCAATAATTACCTAGATGTAATAAATTACCTAGAAAAGAGGTCCCTATTTGATAAGAACTGCTAGCAAAACTTGATATCTATCTGGCAGAAGTTAGATTTAGACCAACATCTTATACCATACTACAAAATAAATTCAATATGGAATATTGAGAATCATGTCATAAAAATTACAATAGAAACAGATTATATACTTTTCAGAGCTTTGAGTAAGAGATAAATTCTTAACCAAAAAAAGAATAGAGGCAAAAACAAAAGATAAAATTGAAAAGCTTTTACACAAACAAAATTAATGCAGCTAGGATAAGAATAAAAGCAATGGACTAGGAAAAATATAGAAATATGTGCAAAAATGGTGTGTTATTAATTAACTACATTACCCTAGTCTTTTACTTTATGCCATTATGTTTAGGAGAACCAAGATCTATCCTTCATTAAAGAGAAACTTATAATAATATTCTTTTGTTTTTCTTCCTTCAGCTCCAGCTAGAATTCTGACTTTCAGTGGTACTGTAACTACCCCATGGATGAAAGATATTGTCCTCCCATGTAAGGCTGTTGGGGATCCATCTCCTACAGTGAAATGGATGAAAGATAGGTAACCAGCAACATAATATAAAACTTTTGAGTAAATATGAAAATTGTCTGAGAATAAACTACATGATTTACATAGGCACATAAAAATATGTGTGTTGCCCTTACCTTTATTTTAGAACTTTGACTGTTATCCTTTAGAAAATCCTATTAAACATCACTATGGTAAGGATTGACCTCCTAATAATTCTTCCAGTCTCTCTCTCTCTCCAATTAACTCTTTTTTAATTTTTTATAGGCTGAGGTTATTTTTATTTTTTATTCATCGTGACTTTACCCATATCTGAAGTCCAGAAGAATTAGCATAGAGGCCCAGTGACTGATAAAGCAGAGTTTGTCAGGATTAACCAGCATACAAAAGTAATTTGGCCTCAGACTCATTTGGAATGACTGTGTGTGTGGCAGGGAATGGGTGGAGGGAGAAGATTCTTGGGTATACTTGTTTTTGTGAGATGCATTTCTTGTTGTTCAACTTCAAAAAGCACCAATTAATTCTTTATATGGTTATCAAAATATTCTTTCTTAATGACCACTCCCCTAGTGAAGTACCTTCAGTAGCTCCCTATTGCCTAAATTCTTTGCCTGGCATTAAGATTTTTCACAATATGACACCCTTCCATCCTATCATGCAATTCCTTTTTTACATTACTTATCTTTCTATTCCTGCAATATGCTCCTTCCTCATCTCTTCCTGTTGGAATCTTTCTTTTGCTTCTAAGCCTAGCTCAGGTGCCATCTATTTCATCAAGTCTTATCTGACTTAAGCTAAAAGTGATTTCTTCATCCTCAAATTTCTTAGATCATTTTTGTTTGAATGTCTGTTTTACACTTATTCTATCTTCTATCGAATGTATTTGTATACATATCCTCCTCTACTTACCCCACTCACATTAAATTTCAAGTCTTTTTATCCCTGGTGCCTAACACAGTGCTTAATATATGTTATATATTTTTGTTCTTGTTGTTCAGTCATTTCAGTGATTTCCAACTCTTCACGACCCCATTTGGGGTCTTCTTGGCAAATATACTGGACTGGTTTGCCATTTCACTCTCTAGGTCATTTTTTACAGATGAGGAAACTGAGGCAAACAAGGTTAAATGACTTTCCCAGAGTCACAGAGCTATTAAGTGTCTGAGACCAGATTTGAACTCAGGAAGAAGATTTCCTGACTGTAGGCCCGGCACTCCATCCACTACACCACCTAACTGCCCCATGTTATATATTTAATGAATATTTATTGAATTAAATTCTGCTATAATCTACTACCTAATAGAAATCTTTGTTTGATGTCAGAATATTGCTACTTTTCCATATAGTCAATGAAATAACTGGAAACTGCATAAATATTAATAGTTGCAAAGGGTAAAGTAGGAGAAAGATAGGAGAAATATTTTCTTTGAATTGGAAATCATCTGATCTGTTTCAACCCAACATCCAGTTATCCTTTTAGCTCAAAGGAGAAAGTGTAGATGAAACTCATTCCACTAATTAACACTCTTCCACTGAAGTAGTGAAGAAGGTGAAAAATCCATCGTGGGGTACTACTAGAATAACCGCACAATACCTACAAGAAAAACCTTATACAAATACATATCTTTTAAATGAAGACTACTTTAATTACTGAAAAAAAGCACAGGATTTTTAAAATGATAGTGTAAATGAAATGAAAGATCTGGAGGAAAAGAATTGGAATAAGAATAAACAGCTTAGTACAAGAAGTAAGAGTCTTCCTGAAAATTAAAATGGACCAAACAGAAATTAATGAATCAATAAGATAAAAAAGTAGAACAAAAATTTTAAAACTAGAAAGAAAGGAAAGAAAAGAAAAAGAAAAGAAGACAAAAGAAAGAAGGAAAGAAAGGAAGGAAGAAAGAAAGAGAAAGAAAATGCAAGGTATCTACTATAAAAAAGAACTAACCTGGAAAAAAGTTCAAGGAGCAATAACCTAATTACTGAAACTATGGCCAAAATTGAGGTCTAAATTTTTGGAATACAAAATCAATTCTTAGGAAAAATCATATGTCTTTATATATTTTATCAGCAAAAGAAAGACAAGAACAAATTCATGAATTAGGAATGGAACTTTTTTAAAAGTTTAGAAAAACATAATAAAAATCCATCTAAATGCTAATATTTTATTCTGAAAATCAAAGAAGACATTAACAAAATTAGAAGTGAAAAAGAGCAAAGAATTGCTGAATAAAAATAGAAACTTTTAAACTAAAACAATAAAATAGCTAAGCCTAATAAATAAATATAAATAATAAAATAACTAAGCTAGTCAACTAAAAGTAGAGAGAGAACAAAACCAAATGTTCAGTGTCAAGGAAGAATCACAACAAAGAAATTATAGGGGAAGCAAGGTGGTGCAGTGGATAGAGCACCGGCCCTGGATTCTGGACGACCTGTGTTCAAATCCAGCCTCAGACACATAACACTTACTAGCTCTGTGACCCTGGACAAGTCACTTAACCACATTGCCCAACCAAAAAAAAAAAAAAAGAAATCATAAATAAAGGAAATAATTAAAAACTATTTCCTAATTATATGCCAACAAAACAAACTGTTTAAATTAAATAGATCAATATTTCCCAAAAAAAAGTTAAATAGATTAACTGGAAAATTGTTTAAAGAACTCAATCTCAGAAAAATAAATTGAATAAGCCATATGTTTATCCCAAAGGGGGAAAAAGATGGATTTATAAGAAAATTCTGTGCAATATTCAGGAGAACAATTAATTTCAATACCAACTAAATTTATTGTTTTATTCAATGTCATACCAATAAAACTACAAAAAGATTACATCATATAGCTAGAAAAATTTCAAAATTCATGTGGAAGAATGATAAAGATACTCAAAAGAATTAAAAGTGGGGGGGAAGTGTAACATCAGATAGACCTCAAACTAATCTGAAAAGCAGTAATTAACTATTTGGTACCCGTTGAAAAATAAATTGAGTCAACTAATCAAACAGAGAATATGCACAATTAACAAGCAAACAAACATGAGAGAATTGTATTCAGTAAAATCAAAGACCCAACTACCGAGTAAAGGCTCACTGTTCAACAAAAACTACTGAGCAAATTGGAATGTAGTCTGGCAGAAATTAGATATAATCCAACATCTCAAATCATATGCTAAAATAAACTACAAATACATTGAAAAGTTTTTGTACAAACAAACTCAATGCAGTTAAAATTAGAAGCCAAATAATTTATTGGAGGAGAAAATCCATACGGTAAGTTCCTTTGACATAAGTCTCCTATTCAACATATAACAAACTGATTCATATATGAGTCATTTCCCAATAAATAATTGAAGGACAAAAAAAATTAGTCCTCAGAGGAAGAAATCCTTGCTGCTAACAGTCACATGAAAAAGAATGTTCCCAATCACTAACAATTAAGGAAATCCAAATTAAAGCAAGTCTAAGGTTCCATGTACATGTATGAGATAATCTACAATGACAGAAAAAGGAAAAGCACAGTTGCAGAAGGATCTTTGGGAAAACAGGCACACTAATGCACTGTTGCTAGAACTATGAATTGGTCTAGTCATTCTGGAAATCTGTTTTGGCATTTGAGAATATCTTAGATACTTAAAAAGTTTCTAAAATCTTCATACCCTTTGACTCAGGTAAATGACAAAAATAGAGCTTTTATATTTCACAGCTATATTATATAATACAGATATCTTTACAGATAGATTTTGTAATCCAGAACTTTTAACACAAAATGTGCTTTAAAAGAGAAGAAAACATTAGAGCGAACATAATCTAATTAACATTAATCTTCTTATAATTAAAAGTCAAGGTAAATAACAAAACTCTCTGGGCAAAATTATACATTTTATCACTTGATTATTCTTTTGGCCACTAGGTAATCCACTGGTATGTCTGTGATACATCTCTTTTGACTGTATACAAATCATTAATTCCTTAATATGTGGAAAGATTCAATAATCGTAAAGCAACTCTACAAAGGGCAACCACAGTAAACTGAAGTTAATAATTTATTAGATTCAGTGAATTACGCCTGAACCATTTTGGCTCAAATGACACTTTAATCCAAAGAATTCCATTTTGAGGAAATATGAATTTGCGCTGAATGGTAAAATAATGTGAGTTCCATTTGAGTAGTAAATATCTCAATATATAAAAGAGTAGTGAACTAAATCAAACTAAAGTTGTTTCCCTTAATAGACCAAAATCTTAAAACAAAGCACTTTGTACAAGAAATAAATATTCATTTTTTAATTTGTATTAATGACATCATATATCTGGGTCAATATTGTATATGAAAGAGATAGCATGGAGTCAGGAAAATCTAGGTTCAAATCTTGTCTTTCATACACACCAGCTATGAAACCGTGAGTATATTACTTATTCTCTCATTGCTCTAGACAACTCTCAGCTTCATAAAATAACACAAACATTTCTTTTCTGCATGAGAAGTTTCCACATCAAGGAAATTGTAGTTCCAGACCAAAACAAACAAACAAAAATATGAGATTCTATTGTCTCCAAGTTTCAAGTTAGCTTCAAAAGGAATCTTTGTACTTTTCACATCAGTTTTGACTAATTTTGATTTTAATTTGTTTAATTTGTTCATATTTTTTTCCTGTGAGGTAGTAACGGGATGCCCAGTCTAGTAATGGTTGATGGGCGAAGAAGTATCTTTAGCAATGGCAGCTTCGTCATCCGCACTGTGAAAGCAGAAGATTCTGGGTATTACAGCTGTGTTGCCAATAATAATTGGGGATCAGATGAAATTATTTTAAATTTGCAAGTACAAGGTAAGAAATTGTTAATTTTTTGCATAATTTTTGTTCTGAAAATAGCTTATAGACATAAATGGTTAAGAAATGAAAACAAAAATGGACATTATTGAACATACTACTAAGTGTACTATCTACCTTACACTGGTAAAAAAGTACAAGGTTTCCCAGAAGGAAATAAGGTTTTTAGTGTGGCACTAATGGGAAAAAAATTGTCTCCTAATTTTATTCTTTATAATCTGGATGAAAGAATGATCAAAATAAATTTCAAATCTGTGCATAAACATTATTTCAGTACTATCTGATTTTTCATGAAGACCTGTAGATAGAAGTACATACCTATTTGAAGTAATTTGATTATACTCAAAGCATAAAGCAAACACCAAATTTTAGCAAGGAAATTCTCTAATAAACTGAATAGCCCTTGAGATCACTTTGTGTGAGGACTCGTTGAAGGAATGAAGGATTAAACTTGTTTTATTTTGTCCCAGAGGTAGAAGTAGGAACAACGGGTGGGAGATTTAGCCTGGGAAAGTGGAATGGGCTGCTTCAAGAAAAGGTTGCCAGATTGCTTGTCAAGACTATTATAAAGTCTGCCTAAAAAGCAATATTTATTGACGAAACCAGAAAAGTACTTTATAGTTATAGTTTATAAGTCTTAAGTGATTGACTCCATCTATCTCTGATTTCCACCTACTACTTTATTTTCCATCAGCTTACAGCATTCCCATAGTATTTCAAGTTATGCTTCAATATATTCTCATAACATTTCCTTTAACCCTCTCCATATAATAATATAGCATCTGTTCAAGAGGAAGCATGCAAAACATGTAAGAAAAAGTAGTTTTAATTGGTTGTTACTGTAAGAAGACAGCAAGGTTTTCCCTGCTGGACAATCAGGTTTTTCTACTTACTAAATGCAGAATCAAAGTAATGATTTTGTTGCTTATAAATATGCATAATAAAGAAAGGAACGTGCACTAGGTGGATAGAGAACACTGACTTTGCCTCAACTTTTTATTCAGGATTAAGTTCATTTTCATGCTAAACCAAAAGAATATTGCTTATGTTTAACCCTAAATGACATAGGTTTTGCCTAGATATATAGGTCTCAGAAAGAAAATTTGGTAGGTAGGGAAAAAAAAACAGTTTTCTTTTATCAGTGAGAGGTTCTAGCCAGTATACATCAGAAGATTGGTGCTGAGATGACCAGTGGATACTTCTGAAGAGGTGAAGTCAATAAACTAGTAGCAGCTAACAACATCCCCAGAGAGCCTATGTGTCAGCAACTACCACAAAACCACCAGAACAGCACCTAACTGAGATACAGAGAATTCATCAGCAGTCACTATCAGAACAGTAGAATCCATCAGAGCAAAATTTCCAATAGAGAGGACACACTCCAAGTGAAAGTATTAGTGAGAGTAGAATGACAAAATCAGAAGATATTGGTGGCACTGAGTCCCAGCTTACTGTCAGTTTATAGCATTATGTTGCTGCCACAAAATAACAGTACATAATATCTTGTATGTACAGTATAATCAAAAGGTATTGGTAGATATTCCTAAGCATTTTTAAAGGTGTTTCACACTTGAGATGCCTATAAATTCATATAACAATTTGTCCACCATGATTAGGAATTAATCAGCAAGCATGATGCCATCAAATCTAATAATAACTTTATTTTTTCAGTGAAGCAAAACTTGCTTTAGGACAGAACCCAGAACAACTCACAGTCTAAAATATTTTTGTAAGATTAATGAGTACAGCATAAAGGTCTTGATGTTGGTTATTTTTCCTGTTTCTTCTAGTAACATTTTGTTTCAAATAAGGCAAAAAATAAGCAATTGTGTAATGCAATGACTAGCCCAGAAGGATTCTTACTAAATAATCAATACAAGTGTTGATACTATGCCATGATAGTTGTTGCTGTCAGCTTCCTTTGCCTTTCTTTGTAAATTAGGTAATAATAGCTGTCTTTAAAACCTGGAGATATTAAAGAACTAAACAGAATAAAATTCATGTGAATAGATAAAAGTGGAAAATTGCAAAACTACTATAAGCAAGTTGTTTTTTGAAATAAAAAAATAAGTTCTTTCCCACTCAAGGTGAAAATAAGTGACTCAATTTCAAATTTCACATTTACTTCTCTACTTATTTCTCAGACTTCATTATAACTCAACTCATTATCAGTAAAATGCATAAGGAACATTGCAAAAAACTCAATAGGAATTGAAAGAAAATTAAACAAGAAACCATCTAAGCCCTTTTAGTAGATAGAGCTTTGTTAGTACTCTAAAGAAAGATGATGACTAGAAATCATTATAGGAAATGTCTCAGAATATGAGGTAAAAATAATTTAATATGTGACTCTTTAAATGAATCTGATGAATTGATCCAGAATTTCACAAACCTTTTCTTTATGATTTTAGAATGTCACAATAACGTTTGCCTACTCTTGTGAGTCATTCTGAAATAATACTAAATTCCAAGAAGTTATATGCTTTGATGTGGAAAATGTATTGATTCATCATACTCCAAGCATCTTTCAGTTTCATATGCTTCTGAATATTGATGAATCTTTTATCTTTAGAGATAAGGTGACTTGATAGGTTTATTGGAAGACAAGAGACACGGGATATTTGCAGTTTTTCTGAGAAAACTGAATTTTTACAAAACTCCTCTCTCTCTCTCCACCCCCTTTCTGGGACATCCTCCCTTCTCATCAATCCTTGGGAGCATCTCGTATGATTTTTTTTTAATCTCACAATTAAACCAAGGCGAGAAATGAAAGTGGATATTTTACATCTCTAGTTATTTTAAAAGATAATTTCAATAGACCTGTTATGATATACAAGTAGGTCAAAAGAATGAATAATAAAATTTAATATAAATCTAGTTGGTTTATTTTATTTGATGGATTTGGCACTTTATCTCCCCAATGTTGGAAGATCCTGGACGGAAAGGATTGTTTCATTCTTTGTGTTTGCATAATAAATGCTGGTTGACTGATTGATACAAATTAGACATTTTGACAGAAGCGATTTGCATATTTGCAAGAGAAGATTTGCCATGAACATCTAATTCCTTTCTTTTCTAAATGTTTCCTTTCTAGTTCCACCAGATCAACCTCGACTTACTGTATCTAAAACTACGTCTTCCTCAATCACTCTTTCCTGGATACCTGGAGATAATGGTGGCAGTTCTATCAGAGGTAAGAGGATAAAAGCTGTTAACTGTGGTTGCTTAACTCTAGGCACCTCTTACACACCACACACAAACAATGACAATTGATTGAGAGAAACAAGCTTACTTTCTGATTATTTTGTGTTAATTTATTCCAACTAACCATCAAATAACTACAGTTATCTATATAAGAAGCTATACATCTATATAATTGGTTCCTTAGCTTGGAATAATCTTAATGACGGAAGTAGTCCTGTGCATTTGATTGAAGTGAATGGTTTTTTGTTTTTTTGTTTTTTTGGTTTTTTTTTGCAGGGATGGGAGGGAATGGGGGGAGAGATTCTGGACTTGTGTTTTCATTATAATGGGAGACTTCCAAGGTGGAAATTCTCTCCAAAAATGCAAATAGGTAACTCATTGATAACTTGCAGTATTAAACTTTCCTGGGGCACTGAGAGTTTAGGTAACTTTCTGCTAGTCACATGGCTGTTATGTACCAGATGTCTCCAAATCCAATGGCTGCTTCCTATCCACTACAGAATACTACCCCTCAAATGTTCATTGTCACTTGTGATTAATAACAGGAACCCTATTGTAGAACACACAAAATGTATGACATGGCATTGTGAGTGAATCATTAATGAAATCAAAAGGGAAAAAATCTAATTTCACTAGTCCCTGGGGTTATAAAGCCTAAATCTTTTATTTTTCCATTTGCCAGGTAACTCTAGGTCCCAGTGACATTTTCTAATGACATTTTTCTTTTCAAAAACTATATTTATATTAGTAATTCTGCCTCATCTTTTCCTGAGCTCAAAGATTCAGAAAAGACCATTTGTATTCTTCATAACCAGTTTCAGAGTTTCTTAGTTCTTTTTTAAAAAGCAGAGGGGATGCTGCTAGGTGGCACAGTAGATAGAGCACTAGCCCTGGAGTCAGGAGGACTTGAGTTCAAATCCCAGCCTCAGATACTTGACACTTTCTAGCTGTGTGACCCTGGGCAAGTCACTTAACCCCATTGCCTAGCAAAACAAAACAAAACAAAAAAAAAAAAAAAAAAAAGAAGGGATGAAATGTGGAAGCATACTTTTCCCTACTGGGACAATTTAGAAATACTACACAAATGATACTTGATATAGTTTCAGCAACATGCTAAACAATATTACATTATATTATATTTTAAAATTCAATTTTATTTTCTGTCCCAAATTTTCTCCCTGCCCTTCCCCACCCATTAAGAAGGCAAGAAAACAAGGCCTTTTACAAATATGAATAGTCATGCAAAACTAATTCGTAAATTAGCCATATGAGAGGAAGGAAGGGAGGAAGGAAAGAAAGAAGGAAGGAATGAAAACTTTCAAAGCTAGATACCACTTGAAAAAAATAAAAAGGGAAGGGAAAGGAAGATTATAGTTTTATAATATAGTTTAAGTTCTGGTACTGCTAGTCTCCCTTCCCATTTTTTTCATTGATTCATTTGATATTCTTGATCTTTTGTTCTTCCAGGTGTATTGTTATTTTTTCTAGATCTATAAAGTAATTATTTGGTAGTTTGATTGTATGACACTGAATAATCTAATTGATTTATCTAGTATTGTCATTTTATTATATTATTTTGGCCTGCCATTAGCAATGGACATTTCTCCAGTTATTTAGATCTGTCTTTATTCATGTAAAAAGTATTTAACAATTGTGTTCATGCAGTTACTGTGTGTATTTTGGCAGTTAGACTTTATTTTATACTCTTCATAGTTATTTCAAATGGAATTTCTCTATTTCTTCCTGCTGGACTTTGTTGGTAATATGCAGAAATGCTGATGATTTGTGTGGGTTTAATTTATATCCTGCAACTTTGCTGAAGTTGTTCATGGTTTTAATTAGTTTTTTCAGCTGAGACTCTAGAGTTTTATAAGTTAATCCTCATATCATCTGCTAAAAGTGATAGCTTTGCATGCTCTTTGTCTGTCTTATTCTTTCCACTTCTTTCTACTTCTTGGCTATAGCTATCATTTCCAGTACAATATCCTTACTTCACCCTTGATCTTATTAGAAACGTTTCTAGCTTATCCTCATTACAGAGTTATTCTTAGTTTTAGACAGATACTATTATCATTTTAAAGGAAATTCCATTTATTCCTATGCTTTTGAGAGTTTTTTAAAAAACATTAATGAGTGTTTTGCTTTTTCTTTATTGGTTGAAACAATCATATGACTTTGGTTTTTATTATTAATACAGTACATTGTGTTTATAATTTTCCCACAAATCAGTACCATATTCCTAGTTTAAATCTAGCAGGGTTATAGTATATTTTCTCTGATTTCCTTGCTAATACGTTATTTTAAATTTTTGCATCAATGTTTATTAGAGAAATTGACCTATAGTTTTCTTTCCCTGTTTTGACTTTCTCTGATTTAGGTGTCAAGATCAAATTTATTTCATAGAATGAATTTGGTAGGACCCTTTATTTCCCTATTTTTTCCAAACAATTTATGTAGTGTTGGAATTAATTGTTCTTTAAATGTAATTAGCTTGTAAATCCATATAGTCCTGAGTTGTTTTTTTCTTTGTGATTTTATTTAGGCTTAATTTCTTTTTCTAACATAAAGAGACTTAAGTATTCTATTTCTTGGTTTGTTAACCTTGGCAATTTATATTTTTGAAATATCCATCCATTTAACTTAGATTATCTATTTTATTGGCATATAATTGGGTGAAAATCTCATAATGATTTCTTTTATTCCTTCTCTATTAGTTATAAATTCAATTTTTTTCCTTTTTGATACTGAAAATTTGTTTTTTTCTTTCTTTTGTTAAATAAAATTAGCTAATGGCTTATCTATTTTACCATTTATTCCCCAAACACACACCAGGAAAAAAAAAAACTCCTAGTTTTATTTATTAGTGCAATAATTTTTTAAAAACAGTTGACTTTGTTCAGCTTTCATTAGATTTTTTGGTTTTCTATTTTGATGTTTAATTTTTTTAAAATAATTAGTCAGTTTTTTTCTAAGTTAAATTCATTGAGCTACTTTTTCTCTTTTATTGATTAAAGCATTTAGAAATATACATTTTCCTTAAGTGCTATGCTGACTGCATCCCAGAAATTTTGGTATGTTCTCTCATCATTGTAATGAAGTTATTGGCAATTTTCATAATTTGTCTTTTAACCCAGCAATTCTTTAACATTAACTTACTTAGTTTCCAATAAATTTTAATTCAGCTTCAATAGCCCTTTACTGTACTTTTTACTTCAGCTGAAGCCTAACAGATTCTGCTCCAGTTCCTTATTTAAAATCTGTGTATCTTTCTGTTTCAAGTGTGTTTCTTGTAAATAATATATTGTTGGATTCTGGTTTCTAGTCTACTCCGCTATCCTCCTCTGTTTTATAGGGGAGTTCATCATACTCACATCCACAGTTACAATTACTGTGTATTTCCTCCATCCTATCCTCCTTTTTTCCCTGATTCTTCCTGTTTTTTTTTCTTCTGACTAATGCCTTAATCTACTTTCCCTCTCATTCTCTTAACTATTTTCCCTCCTATTTTCCTGCTGGATATGACTCAACTGAGTATGTATGTGTATTCTTCCCTCCTTTAACCAATCCCAATGTAAATGAGGTTTAAGTGTTGTCTGCTCCCTTCACATATATGTTCTGTAGTTGTTTTAGTCATGTCCAACTCTTTTTGACCCCATTTGGAGTTTTCTCGGCAAAGATACTGGAGTAATTTGCCATTTCCTTCTCCAGCTCATTTTACAGATGAGAAAACAGGCAAACAGGGTTAAGTGACTTGCCCAGGGTCACACAGATAGTAAGTGTCTGAGGACAGATTTGAAGCCAGGTCTTCCTGACTCTAGGGCTGGTGTTCTATCCACTGCACCATCTAGCTGCCCCCCCCTCAACACTGTCCTTTTTTGTTGCATAACTCTTCTTTGCAAACCCCATCTATTTGAGAGATCCCGAGGTATGGGGAGTAATGCCCCAAGCCTCAGGTCCTTCTTACTGTTATTTTCTGAAGTCTGTTCTAGGGCTCAACCTTGGGCTCTCCTCCCCACTCCTAAGCAATGGCTAGAGCCCCCAGTCACTCTGTCCCATAAATGATCTTACCCCCTGTGGTCCCTCCAGTGGCTGTAAATTACAACTGTCCTCTCTTCCCTGGAACTAAAACCAGAGACTCTGCTCTCCTGTGAGTGACCATAGCCAGCAGGGTCCCCATCCTTCTACTACTGCACTCACCAGTTGTGTGCTAGCTCTTTCTCCCTGCAGCCACAGGCCAGGACGCATCTGATCAGCACAGCTGTGCTTGTCATCCCTTGACCGTGGAAGGTCTTTCAGTCTTCTCCTCATCTGTCAGACCTCCACACTGTCCTGGAGATGAAAGTTTCTAAGGCTGAGGTTGCCTCCCAACCCCAGTTGCCCCAAGGGCTTGTTGTTTGTTGATTCCATAGAGTTGTCCTAGAGGTATGTGCATTTCACTCAGGCTGAACCTCTGCTCCTGGAGGTCAGGTCTTTCCTGAGGTCTTCTTTGGTTTTCTTAGGAGAATAACTTTCTTACCCTGACTTTTGTTTATATCCACTGCTCTACATTCTCTCTGAGGCAAAGTTCTGTCTTTTTCTAGGGAAGAAATTTGGACAGCTGAAAGTTTTCCGACCTGCTCCACTATCTTCCAAGAATCCTCCCTGTGCTTATGTTTGTATGTTTGCTCTGTGCTTATGTTTGTTCCTATGTTTGTATCTCAAATTTTCTTCTCAGCTCTGGTCTTTTCATCAGAAATGCTGAGGAAAGTCCTCTGTTTCATTAAAGGTTCATTTTTTCCCTGTAGTTTCTCACTCTGTTTGACTGGTCAGGATATTCTTCATTGTAAGTCTATATCCTTTGCATCTGGAATATCATATTCTAAGATCTTCATGCCTTTACACTGATAGCTACTAAATCTTGTGTGATCCTGACTGTGGCTCCCTAGTGGTTTAATTCTTTCTATCTAGCTGCATATGTATTTTTTCTTTGACTGAGAGCTCTGGATTTTAGCTATAATATTCCTGAGAGTTTTTTTGTTTTTTTGTTTGTTTGTTTTTTTACTTTCTTCTAGGACATGAGTGATAGATTCTTTCATTTTCTATTTTGCTATCTAGTTGTAAGCTTTCTTCGGCAGTTTTGATTTGTGATTTCTTGAAATATGATGTCTAGGCTCTCTTTTTGTTCATGGCTTTCAGGTATGCCAATTATTCTTAACTTATTACTCCTTTATCTAATTCCCAGGTCAATTTTAACTTTGAGATTTTTTTTTCTTCTACTTTTTCAATTTTTTGACTTTGTTTTTTATTTCTTGATGTCTAATGGAGCTATCTACTTCCATTTGGCCAATTCTAATTTTCAAGGAGTTAAGTAAGGCTTTGTACCTCTTTTTCCAAGCTATTATTTCTCTTTTCATATCATTCTTCCCTTGATCTTCCTTCTTTTCCCATGTTTTTCCTCTACTATTCTCAATTTGCTTTTAAAAAACATTTTAGCTCCATTTTCAACTTTGCTTTAACTTTTAACTCTAAAAATTCTCATTGGAACTATGCCCAAACTATGGTTTTTTAGGCTTTTCTTGTAGATTTTGAGTCATTCTCTCCTCCTAGGTTTGCTTTTAGAGTTTCCCTATTGCAGCAATAACTTGTTACAGTGGGATATTTTTTGCCAGTTCAATCTTCTGACTTTGGACTTTATGTTAGTTCTGGGTTTTGCACACTTCTTAGGAAGGGGGATGTCTGGTCTGAGGATCTGTCTTCCTATGTCTGCTGTTGTTGCAGCTCAGGTTAGGGGCCTGCAAGCTTTCAGCGCTCCCAAACTTGTGTGGCTCAGAAGAAGATCTAGTTAATGTCCTCCTCATCTCTATTCCTGACACAGGTTCGGATGTGTTGGCTTGCGCCTCACCAAATGTTTCAGTAGAATATTGCTTGACTCAACCACTTTTAGCCCAGTGGGAAGCTCTCTAGGTTCAGAGTATTTGAACTGCTGAGTCACCTTTGGTCTGGGTTGCTGTGCTCTGATCCTGCCATCAGAGCCAAACACTTACTGTTTGCTTCTTGAGCTTGTTCCTTGTGCAGCACATGGTTAGGGCCAATCCTATAGCTGCTCTCCATCCTGTATCTATGACCCAGAATTGCATAGTGGGCAACAAAGGTGCCAGATAGCAATATTCTTCTACCCAGTGCCAGTTCAGGAGTCGCTTGGGATCCCTTTTTGACTCACTGCTTCCTGACCTGGTGACTATTTCATTCCTCTTTTAGTGCCTGTATGTTCGAATGTTCCATAGCCCACTGGTGTTATTAGCCAAACCCAAACCCCGAGGAGTACAGACCTCACCGTCTCTATTCCTAAGCCACCTTTGGCTGGGAAAATGACTCACTGTGACTTTTCCTTGTATTTTTTCCTTAACAGAATTAGATCTGGTGCATTTTCTAGATCTTGGTCAAGGAGGTGTGCTGGATAAACTAGAGTCTAAAAGTTCCTCTCATTCTTTCATCTTGACTATGCCGACATCAATCAAAATTAATTATAACATTCTTTGAATAGCGGTGCAAGAGAAATTCTGAGAAATGTTCTAAGCATGATCCATTCATTAACACGGTTAACAATTACGAACGCATGGGAGCAATGCCTTCTCAATGACCAAAGACCCCAAGTGAGGGCTGACAGCATCTTTTGCAGTGATTAACAAGATGACAAAGCAAAATTTTGAGCAGCATAAATATATCTTGTTCTGATTGGACAGAAAGTAAAAACATCTCACTTTAACTTGATATTACAAAATTTGTACCTCCCCATCTGAAACACCCTTAACCATAAACAAGACATGTGATTCAAGGAAATTGGGAATTGCCAAAATAGCTTAGATTAAATCTGCTTGATTTTTAGGTTAAGCAAGTTTCTCCCAAATGTGAGAGAGGGGTGAAGTTGTAAGTGTGGAGGTACAAGTCAAAAGGCTAGGGTGGAAATACAAGTCACAAGGGTACAATTGTAACCCAACTGAGGTTATCTGAGTAAACTTGAGAGGGTAAGGAATATTAAGTCTTAACAAAATAGAATTAAAAATCAATTTTCAATTTCACAATAGCAAGGAAATACAAATTCCTTTAAATGATGTCTTTAATTTTAAAATATGTATTTAGTGTAAGCCCCATACCTGATGCAAAAAGGTACTAACTTTTTTTTTCTTCTTTAAGGATATATATTGCAGTACTCAGAAGATAACAGTGAGCAGTGGGGTAGTTTTCCAATTAGCCCTAGTGAACGTTCTTATCGACTAGAAAGTTTGAAGTGTGGCACCTGGTATAAGTTCACACTTACTGCTCAAAATGGAGTGGGACCAGGGCGCATAAGTGAAATCATAGAAGCAAAAACACTAGGAAAAGGTTTGTTTACTCTCTTTTTGTCTTTATTTGCTCTGTTTTATATATAATATGTGCATGTGTGAGTAAATATATTTCGTTATGTTCAACAGTGCTTGCAGTGTAGTGAAGAGAGGAATAATTCTTAAAAGTTATTTCAGTTACTTTTTTAACACCTTCATTAGGATGCAGAAATAAAGTTAGAAAAACATGAACTTTGTGACAGATATTATGATTAAAAAACTATGAAACTCATATTAGTTAGCATCCCCACTTCCCTTTAAATTCCCTGGTCTCCCTCTCCCTTCCCAGATAACAAATGTTTTATGTTTCAGGTACCTATCAGAAAGAAGGTGATCAGGTAAATTATGATTCTTCCAAGTACAACTATAGAAAGAGTAGAACTAGAAAGGTCATTTTACATAATTTTATAGATGAGAAAAAGCATTTGAATTTTATAAGGGGGTTTTAGTCATTGTGAAATGCATGAGGAAGAGATTTTTTGTGAAGAGGTCCTTCACATCATACCGAATTAGGAACCATGTACTACATCACACATTAAGTTTAATCTCAATGAAAAGTAAGATTGAACATTTTGGTCAGGTCAGTTCATTGGGGCAAGTCAGTTGAAACCTGGAAGTAATGATTTTGTTCCTTTTAGAATTATTTTAAATGACATTAAACTCAATTTTTAAAAACTAGTCTCTGATTTGATATTATATTAGAGATATAGTTCTGATGCCAATAACATCTCAATATGCTGCCCTCCCATAGGATGAATATGATGGGTGCCATACTCCTATCATTCAAATTGTATAGCAATTAAATTAAGCTACTTTTTCAAAGAGAAAACTTAAAGGAAAATGCAAGAATATCTCTTCCTCTTCATTTATGCCTTCATTTTCTTTATCTTAAATACTAATGTTAAAATAAATACTGTTTTCTAGAGCCACAATTTTCAAAGGAGCAAGAGCTGTTTGCCAGCATTAACACCACTCGAGTGAGGTTGAACCTCATTGGTTGGAATGATGGTGGTTGTCCAATCACTTCTTTTATTCTGGAGTATAGGCCATTTGGGACGACAATCTGGACAACAGCTCAGCGAACATCACTTTCCAAGTCATACATTTTGTATGATTTACAAGAGGCTACCTGGTATGAGCTGCAAATGAGGGTGTGCAACAGTGCTGGTTGTGCAGAGAAACAGGCCAAATTTGCTACACTGAACTATGATGGCAGTAAGCATCCTATTTTATATCTGTACCTTTATATTTCAGTTTAAGAGTCTAGAACATATATTGATTGTCAGTCTCTAACAAGTGTCATAATTACCATTGGGTTTTGATGTCACTCTTTAAGTCCTTTGCTGATTTCTTCTTGAGCTCACTTTGGCCCTCTATATACTTAAAGGAAAGAGTCTACTATCATGACATAAAGCTTAAAGGCTAAGAGCTGACAAATCTCTTTTGGGTGATAACTTTATTAATGCTGAGAGATTCTTATTAAGGGGTCTTATGTAAACAATTGCTAATGATGATAGCTCACGTCCCCCCAATTCTTTTGCTGTGACATGTGAGCAATAGCTTTCTTTAAAAAAAAAAAAAGAATACTTTCCATTACATTAACATGTATACAAAAAGGATATTCATTGTAGTGGATATATACATATTATAGCCTAGGTAGAAGTAGGATTCTGGTAAAATATAAATTCACTTTATCTGCAGTTTAAAAAGAGAACAAAACAATAATCATATCATTTGGGATCAGTAGAAAATAGATGATCATATTAAAACATAAATGACTTTCCTTTTATCATTTTTACAATAATAGATAATTTGGTGACATTTGAATTAGTGAAATAAATTGTTATCAAGATGTACATAGTTTTAAATACCACATAGCACTGATTATATTTGTTAGAAAACTTTAAAAACATACAACTAACAGAATGTTTTCTATGTTGATTCTTCTAAGATTGTTTTTAACAATATAAGATATAGTAGTTGATATACCAAAGAAAATGTATAATAGTTTTACTGTTGTGTCATTAATAGTGGCCTGTTATTAGGCCTAGTAACTTAGCAGTAGTGTTAGGAACACCACCTCAATGTTTTGCACTGTACCAAATACCAGAATAGTTATTAATTGAGTCAGTGTAATTCATAATGTTTTTCTTCCACTGATTGGATGAATTTGATATCTTTATTACTTTGTGAAAAGTTTAAACAGCCAAACCTTCTATAATACAATAGATTATGTAAAATGATAGTTACTTTCTTCATTATAGATGTTACAATCCCAATATCATGATGTCACAATACCAAATACTCATATCTAAGCACATGTATATAAATATTTTTGTTATTCTAATGTCACCATCCCAAATATTCAAAATATCTAAGTTATGTGGAATGAAAAGCATTCAAAATATAGGAACCTAGTGAAAGATGGCAAAAATCATATCAGAACAAGATTGGATGAATATCATCCTTGTTGTTCTGTCTGCTACTGGAGTTGTACTGAAGATGCTTTCAGTGAGCCTACAGAGAAATATCTTTTATTCAGCTACAAAATCAATTGTTTTATCTGTGGGAGAATAGTAAGAAGAATATTAAGTATGAAAAAGCAACCTTTTCAAAGACAATTTCTATCTGAATACCAAAAAAAGATGAGAAGGTAATTAACAGTAATAACAAAAAGCCTTCAAAAAAGACAATAATCTTACTGATACTCTTCAAATATAAAATATAATACTTTTATTTCTTACTTTCCCCTAAATGTGATTATTTTGAAAATTCAGTCCAATGTCACATGAATGCATTGCACATTGAAGCCACCAATTTTTCTTGACCCTAAGGGTTTAAGAACCTCTTTAACAAAAGAGTCCTACTAGTCCTAATAGAGAATTTCTGATTTCCCCATGCATTATTTAAGTATGCCTCCTTCTGTTCTTAGCTGTGATCCATATCCCTAGAAATACTTCCATAAACATTCTGCCATTGATGTTCTTCTCTGACTAATATGGACTATTGTGCATGCTTTTCATCTTACTTTTTATTGTACTGTTACTACTGCCTCTACCTTTAGGCTCTCCCCTTCCCATAAGAATGTTTTAAAGGCAAAAAGCAAACTTAAAGTTGGTTTTTGTTTTGTAGTTCATTGAATGGTCTTTGTTGTTGTGTTGTTGTTCAGTCATTTCAGTTTTGTCTGGCTCTTCATGACCCCATTAGGGGTTTCCTTGGGAAAGATATTGGGATGGTTTGCCATTTCCTTCTCCACCTCATTTTACAAATGAGGAAACTGAGGCAAACAAGGTTAAGCAACTTGCCCAGAGTCACACAGCTAGTAAGTTTCTGAGACTGGATTCGAACTCAGGTCTTCCTGACTCCAGGCCCAGCGCAATATCCATTGCATCACCTAGATGCCCCCATTGAGTGGTCTTCGTCATGAAAAAAAATTGAAAATTTTCACAGTTATTAAATAGTGTTACTTAGATATTAACTGTTCAAAAATAAATTTCTGGTGAAATCTTACACATTTTGATTTTAAGTGGTCTCTTATTCATAAATTATTCACTCTTATTAATCATACTCTGCTGTCACTGTCTTCTATGATAATCAAAACAGCGTATAGCATTTAAATATGCTTACCTATGACTTGGAGATATCAAATAATCATCTTTTAGAAATATGTGTTAGTTACATATGTGTATATATATGGGGGGGGAGTGGCTTCAGCATCAAGAAGGCATGGGTTCAAATCCTGTCTCTAACACATTCTGGCTATGTGGCCTTAAGCAAGTCATTTAACATCATAGTGTTCTAGGCAGTTCTCTAAGACTTTAAGTTGTAGAAAAGATGTTGACCTGTATTATTAAAGAGAATTTATTGATACGATAGTTCTCTATACCAATGAAATCAGAGGTCTCTCTCACACAAATTATAACTGTTCCATATTATTGATTCTGATCCACAGTGTTCTTCTTAAGGAAATTTTGCTATAAATTTATCTAGTATTGCAGATGTTAACCATAAATACATTCTATGAATTGAAGTTTGTTCTATGAAACATATATTGTTGTTCAGTCATTTTCAGTCATGTGTGACTCTTCCTGACCCCCTTTGGGGTTTTCTTGGCAACGATACTGGAGTGGTTTGCCATTTCCTTCTCTAACTTATTTAACAGTTGAGGAAATTGAGGCAAATGGGGTTAAGTGACTTGCCCAGAGTCACACAGGTAGAAGTATCTGAGACCAGATTTGAACTCAGGAAAAGATGAGTGTTCCTGTCTTCAGTCCCAGCACTCTATCCACTGCACCACATAGAGTATACATTTTAGTAAACTTAGGAGCAGCAAAATTTATGTTTCCATTTCAATTTGAAGTTATATAGAGGAAAAAAGGATTTTGCTGAAATATAATAAATAATGTAGAGTGCCCCTAAAGTCTAAGAGCAGTTTTAAGTTATTAAAACTTCGTATAATAGATGATAGCAAGCAATATTTATCATGTATATTTGACCAATTTTGCACTTCATGGGGGCAAGAATCATTTAAAATTCATAAAATCATATGTCCAGGACTGGGAGGAACTTCAGAGGTCATCTAGTACAACCCTTTTATTTTAGAGATGAGGAAACTGAGACTTAGAAAGGTCATGTGGCTTTTCCAGGTATTTAGAGAAAAAGCATCAGAGAAAAATTTGAACCAAGGTCCCAACTTCAGAGCTAATAACGCCCTGCTTCTTTCATTGATTTATTTCTTCTGCCATGTCCTTAGCTAAAAGTTTTTATGTCTTTTTATGATTTTCCCTTGTTGCATTTACAGTTTTTTTTCCTATCTCTGCAAGCACATATTAACAGAGTTCTTATACATTTTTATGAGATGCCGTTTCAACAAAAAACACTTTCAAGGCAGGGAAAAAAAAAACTCTTTCCCTCAATTGCTTTACTAATATTAAACCAAACATTAAGGACATATTTCTTCTGTAAGAAATTAAGATACAGAGTATTAGCAAAGCATTTTTCATGAAATTGCAAAAATATAGGACTCCATAAAAGCAAAAGGTTTCTTTTATCTCAGCACCCATGGGCAGTAAAATTATTTTCTACAACAAGGGTTGTAATAACTAATTCACAGTTCACATTGCTTACTTGTTTTTCTTTATGATTCTAATCAATCCACATTTTACATTTCAGGTTAATAACAACTAGAAATATGGAAGTGGCTTTGAAATACTATATGATTACTTTTGAAGAGTTAATTGATAGCCCGTAAAAATAAGGCATTAAAAAGGTCAATTTTTTTCTACTTTTGCTGAAATAGAGATTGAATGCTCAAATCATGAAAATTGGTTTCAAGGGCTTTTTTCCCCCTACAGGCAGATATTCATGTCAAAATCCCCCTCCAAACTATCTTCCTACTCACTGTATTGTTCTTTTTTTGACTATGCTATTTTTGGAACAGGCTATCAATTGTACAGTTGGAAACAGTCTAAAAAACTTTGAATTCCAATCAATTCTTTGCCATTCACATATGTACCCTTAGCTTTAAGTAGGATATTGCCCAGTAATATCTTGCTAAGTGAAATCCATTTAACAAAAATGCTGTTGATCTATTACAGAGATTCAAATTTGGTGCACTAAAGGATGAGCTAAAAAGTAAATAGTACTATATTAGGAGGGAGGAATAGGTTTAGTAAATTAATTCATCATGTGCCCAATAACTAATTTTATAAGACATGCCAGGTACCAGTGTTTTTTTTCAATAACTTATTATTCCTAAAGACTAAATCATTTTCTATTCCTAGTAATCTAACTTCATAAACCTATTTTCAGGCACAATTCCTCCACTTATTAAGTCAGTTGTCCAAAATGAGGAGGGGCTGGCAACCAATGAAGGGTTAAAGATGCTAGTGACCATTTCCTGCATTTTGGTTGGAGTCTTGCTATTATTTGTGCTACTGTTGATTGTACGGAGGAGGAGAAGAGAGCAGAGATTGAAGAGGTTGAGAGGTAAGAGAATTCAACCCTTCACTCCCATATATCATCTAGTATATTTCCACTGGCCCTTGATATCAAAATGTAATATGAAATTACAATGAGATAAAAAAATCATTTAAAACTGAATCAGTTATATCTATTCATCCCCACTGCCACCACTTCAACAAATGAAGAAGCATTATTTAAGCACCTACTATGTGTTAGGAACTCTGTGTCTGGGATACAAATACAATACATGAAACAATTCCTGCTTCCAAGGAGCTTACCTTAAGAGGGAGACAACAAGAACATATACAACTATGTACAGAATAAAGAAAATAACCACAAATGTAGGCAAAATTGGGGAAATTAGGAAAGGTGTCTTGAAGATAGTACTTGAATTGTATCTTGAAGGAAGAGAAGTACTCTACAAAGTGGAGGTATGGAAGAAGTGCATTTCCCCATGCGTTATTTAAGTCTGCCTCCTTTTGTTCTTAGCTGTGATCCATATTCCTAGAAATACATCTGTAAAAATTCTGCCATTGATGTTTCTTCTCTGACTAATATGGACTATTGTGCATGCTTTTCATTTTATTTTTTTATTCTACTCTGTTAGTACTGGCTCTACTTTTAGGCTCTCCCCTTCCTATAAGAACGTTTTAAAGGCAACCACTGAAAAGGCATGAAGACAGGAAATGAAGTGTCAAGTATGAAGAATAGAAAGGACAGTTAGGCTGGAACACAGAGTGAGGGAGGGAGAGTCCAAAGAGACTGGAAAGAGCTGAGGCTAAACTATAAAAATCTTTAAAAGCTAAACAGAGGAGCTTATATTTGATTCTAGAGGCAATGAAGAACCACTACTAAAGTTTATTGAGTAGATGTGTGACTTGATCCAATCTAACTTTAAGGAAAATTAAGTTGGCAACAGTGTGTAGGGCGTATCAAAGTGGAGAATGATAATGCAGAGAGAGCAATTAGGAGGATGTAATAATAATCCAGGTGAAAGGTGATGAGAAATTAAACTAATATGGTAGGGGTATGAATAGCGAAAATAAATCAGATTAAAAAGATGTGGTAGAAAGGGAAAGATTTGATGACTGATTAAATAGGTGAGATGAAAGAGAGAGAGACGTTGAGGATAATACCAAGTTATAAACCTGGGAGATTAGAAGAATGTTGCTACTTAAGACAAAAATAGGAAAGTGTGTAATAGGGATGGATTTAAGAGAAAGACAATCAGTTTTGTTTTGAACACCTATCAAATTTTCTCTGAAAATAATTTTTTTATACATTGCTACTGATGAGATTTGAAAGTAATATTTTATTTGTGAAGATATTTTACAGAAATGAGATAAAAATATACTTTCCTAAGTTAAATATTTTAGTTGAAGCTCTACATAATGTTTCCCCTGAAAAAAAAAAATGAGAGGGAATAATACAGATGCCAGGTCCTTCAGAATTGCGAGATTACTTTGCAATTACGTATTGAATTTATTATATATTTTAAAAGTAAAGCAAGTTCTACAT
Organism: Vombatus ursinus; assembly: GCF_900497805.2. Lineage (NCBI taxonomy): Eukaryota > Metazoa > Chordata > Mammalia > Diprotodontia > Vombatidae > Vombatus > Vombatus ursinus. The sequence continues at coordinate 4,107,163 of NW_020954702.1, forward strand.
AATGGAGCTCTATAGTTGCTTGAACAATACACTCCTCTTCCATCATGTATTCAGAAATGTTCATTTTTTACATAAATTCAAAAGAAAGTAAAACATAAATGAAAATAAAGCAAAACAAAAACCCAATCTTCTTTCTGTACTCAATTTAATTATCTTTACATTAACCAATTACCTTAGCGATACACTTGAATTTACCATAGATAAATCCTTAATGAAGTCTGTACATCCAAAGGAATCTACTACTGGAAGTCCTAGAGGGATACTCTTATATCACAATTTTACCTAGAACATAATCGCATAGACTAGGCTTCAGTCCCAGTCTGTGTAGCCTGCATTCATTTCAAGGAGCTATGTCCAGTAAGTTTTGAAGTATCTACCCAGGAAAGAAATAGTTTGGCAAAATTAAGCAACATTTATAGTGAATCTGACAATATTCAATTCTGTCCATTATATAACCAATGATCTAATAGTACATTGCCTGCAAAGAAGAACGAGGTTCACTTTTTTTAACTTCACTCAGGCCATGCCTAGCCATTTTTAGTACAGGGGACTTTGTTTCAATTTTTGGTCACGTATATATTTTTTCTTATTCAGCTTATATTACTCTGCATCAGCCCATAAAAGTCTTCTTGTGTTAGTTGTTCAATGCAATAGAGTAATATGCCATAATCATTTAGCCATTTCCTGTTGATAGACAACTACTTTATTTCTAATTCTTTGGTAATACAAAAAGTATAACCAAGAACATTGAGCATTTGAGGACTTTTTCATTCTGATTGACTAATTAGAACAAATTGCATGGATAATTTAGTCACTTTTTTTTAGCATAATTCCAAGTTTCTTTCCAGAATGGTTGGACTAATTCATATCTCTACTAACAAAGGTATGCAAACAGAGTGTCTACTAACAGAGTGTGCCTTCATTCCCAAAGCAAGTCCAAATATTGACTGTCTTTATGTCATCTTTCTCAATTTGCTTTATGAAAGAGAGAAGTATAATTAGTAGGAAGACAAAACCCAGTAATTTACTTTATAAAAAATACTCATGTAAAAAGAATGATACAAAAAGAATAAAAATAACATGTTAAAAAAAGTTTATTGTGCATTGGGAGATTCAAAAAAAAGATGTTATTTACAACAATAATTCATGCTAAAAATCATTAAAAAAATCTATTTAAAGATACATTTAAAACCAAAATTAAGTAGTAACTCAAGGATGCCCACTGTCTACTTTTATTTGACATTGCTCTAGAAAGCCTAGCAGGAGCAATGAAACTAGAGAAAGATAGGTACAAATGTTAGCAAAGAAAGACAAATGTCATTCCTATTTTCTGACACCATGGAAAAAAAAGAAGAAACTTAGAAAGCCCTAAAAAATCAGCAAAGAAACTGATTAGACAGTTAATAGTTTAATTAAAGTAGCAGGATATAAATAAATTCAGGAAAAGGCCTATAGAATAAAAACAAAGGAGGAAAGAGTAGAAAGAGAAATATCATTTAAAATAACAACAAAATGTATACTATCTGGCAGTGACCCTGCTAATATTTGCCATATTCAAAACATATAAATACAATTATAAAATGATCTTTAAATTTAAAAAATGACAAATAATTCAAGGGCTATCATTGCTCATGGATTGTAAGTGTGCTACTTCAATTCATTTACAGATTTGGGATTATATGACCCTAATTACCAGGGGAATAATATAAACAAAGTAATATTAATATTTATTAGAGCTAAAGAAAATAATAACATAATTTTTTTAAAAAAACAAAAGGTGTGAAAATTAAAGGGAAACAATGAAAATGTAGGATTAAAGAGGGAATAACACTTCTACAAATCTAATTATATCATAAAACAGTTTTGATCAAAACTATTTTATGCTGGTTAAAAATAGAAAAGTAGATTAGTGGACTGGACTAAATGAACAAGTATCAGAACAATAGACTTCAATGACCTAATAATGCACTTGAAAATATAAGCTATTTGGAAAAGTACTTTTTATTTGTCAAGAACTGGAGAAAAATGGAAAATATTTAAGCAAAGATTAGGTTTAGACCAACACCAAATATTTTATCCTATGTACCAGATCAAGAGAGGAGTTTGAAAAAATAAAATAATTTTGATTATATGAGCCTGAAACACTTGGCATGAATAAAATTAATGCAATAAGGATAAGAAGGGAAACTTCATTAAGAAAAAAAAATCTTGTGTATCAAAAATCTTTGATGAGAGTTTAATGTCGAAGACATAAACAAAACTAATGCAAAATTATAAGTTCAAAAATCATTCTCCAAAGAATAAGTGATCAAAGGATGTGAACAAACAGTTCTCAGAAGAATAAAAACCATTGGCAGTCATATGACTGCTCCAAATCACTATTAATAACAGAAATTTACAGCAACACAGCTCTACAACAAGAGGAACAAAATGACACATGAGGAAATAGTCAATGCTGTAGATGCCTCAGAAAAATGGACATACCAATAATCTGTTGGTGAAGCTATAAATTATTCCATCATTTTAGAAAGCAGCTTGGAAACTATAATAAAAAAATAAAGCAGGAGAAGGACTTCTGTAGAAAGGGGGCCTTGAGGTGAGTATCAAATAAAGCCAAAGAAAATTAGAGGTAGAGGTAAGAAGAGAAAGGATTCTAGACTTGCATTGAGAAATAGTGTAACTATAAAAGGAATAGCAAGTAAGACATGTAATTGAACTTAGAGTCAAGTTTGAGAATAGCAAGAAAATAGAAAAAAGACAGGTTGTGCAGGGCTTTCAATGACAAACAGATGAATTTATATTTGATTCTAAAAGTAATGAAGCTACTTCAATTAGAGTTTTTTGAGTAGGCAGTGATGTATTTAAACCTGAGCTTTAGGAAAATCACTTTGGCACCTGAGTGGAACATGGATTAGTGGTCAAGAGTACCAATAATATAATATTTATGCTCTGTAAATATAAAAATAATCCAGTCATGCATGAGGTAACATGGGCCTACACAAAAGTCATGGATTTGTGAGTGAAGAGAAAGAGACTTATTCAGGACATGTTGTAAAGATAAAACAAAAAAAAAAGTTGGCTAACATAGTGGATATGTGGTGGGTTTTTGAGTGAGAACTTGAAATTAGTACCAAGTTTAGTTTAGTTTAAGTCTGAGTGACTGAGAGGATGGCATGGAAGGAAAATGTTATTATCTTTGGAGGAGAGGGATAATGAGATTTAATTTGTACCGTACTTGTTGAATTTGAGATGCCTACAGAATACATAGCATAAGATGTCAAGAAGAAAGAAAATGATGCAGGACTTGATCTAAGAAGAGAGACTAGGGCTATACATATGGATCTGGGGAACATCTGCATCATGATAATGATTGAATCCATGTAACTGAAGAATTCACCAAGTAGACAGGAGAGTGGGAGAAGAGGGACCAGGATAAAACCTTGGGGTCTCCCCCGGTTGCAGTTAGTGGGCATAACATGGATGAAGATCCTGTAAATACTGAGATACGGTGTTCAGACAGACAGGAGGAGAATCAAAAGAAGACAGTGACATGGAAACCTATATTGCAGAGGGTATCCAAGAAGAGATAATGATCAACAATATCAATGACTGCAGAAAGGTCAAGAAGGATGAGCACTGAGAAAATGCCATTAAATTTGCCACACAAGAGGTCTTTGTTAACTTTGGAGAGAGCAATTTCAGGTGAATAATGAAATTGGAAGCCAACTTGCAGAATATTCAGAAGGGAGTAAGAAGAGAGTAAGTGAAAGTACCTAGTGTAGATGACTTTCTCAAAGTGTTTAGTTAATAAGTGGAGAAGAGTTACATAGACCCTAGGATCACAATTCCAAATATGCTGAAAGAGTAAGTAGAAATAGTACCAAAGAGAACAAAGTGGGAAAAAGTTAGACTGGAGCAAGGATACATAGAGGAGACATAATTGATCATTGAATGATCAATTAAAAGGTATCTAAACCTTTTGAAAACCAAAACAAGGTGACTGAGAAAACTAATGCTCTTTCCCAGCACTACAACACCCTTATGTGTTATCTATACTAATTTCACATACAGTAATTTCACAGTTAACTGAAAGATATGCAGAACATAAAATCTCATTATGCTTATTGTTTGTTGATTATGATAAAAAAAATTTGATTTATTAGACCAAAATTCTTCCTTACATGTTCTTTTTGAACATGGTGTCTCTCATCCATTGATCAAAATCATTCAAGACTGATACAACAGCACCTATTTAGTGATGTGCTGATTATAAGCATCAGGAACAATTTCAAACAGAGATGAATGCTTGACAATGCTATTCATCAGTGTGATGAAGGGGGTCCAGAAAAGAGTCCAGGCTGAAGAAATACTTCTAGTAGATGGTGAGGTCTTCTGGGTGCTCCTTTGTGTGGATGACATTGTGCTTTTTGCATCAAGCCCAAGGACATTACAGAGTCTGCTGGAAAAGATCTGTAATCACTTAGAGAAGTTTGACCTGACCTTCCACACAGATAAGACCAAGTGGAGGAAGAATATCTGTTCTCCAGATTATAGCATGTATTTGGATGGATGGTATATAAAGCTATCAAGTATGACTGGGTCAGAGGGTACAAATAAACAATGAGATGGGGCCACAGGAGGAACAGAATGAGCTTGATTGCCTTCAGAGAATTACAATGCTTCTTTTATGATCACAAATTTCCCATGGAAGTAAAAACCCATGTTTTAGTACCAACATCCCACCAGTGTTGCTACATGGCTGTGAGACTTGGATTACAACAGTGTCCGAAAAAATCAAAAGTATATATCACACTGAGAGCAATGGAGAGGTGATGGGTATGAGCAAGTACCAGTAACTGAGAAACTTTAAAGAAGAATAGAAGTAGAAGTCATAAAAGAATTCTTACTCTTCTTGGTTCATTCTGAGACTGCCCTTTCTTCAGTACCTATGCCGACCCCAGAGCTTGGTATAAAAGTAGTGAGGATCTCCAGGACCTTACCTCACTCTGAGGAACCTATGGAATCAGAATTCTCTTCCATTTTTATCTAACTCTTTCTACTGGCTACCTATTTAGTCTTTTTTTCAATTGTGTTAACCATTACACCTCTGGTATTGTCCAAAATCTTTTCCCATGGCCTCAACACTCCTCCATAGCTGACCTCTTTGCTTTTCCTAGGACCTGGGGGCTAAGTGGAAGAAACCAGATATATAAATAAATAGGTACAAAATAGATACAAAATAAATTTGAGATCGCGTGTCCTTAGAAGCTGGGACTTTGTGTAGAAACTGTGATAAGACAAGTTTTAAAGGAAAGAATATATATACATATATACATACGTATGTGTGTGTGTATGTGTATGTGTGATGAACATGCTGTTTAAGGGGAAGTCTAGGTTTCTTTTCCCTTCTAAGTATAATCAATACTGTGATATCCTGAATACTCAAACAAGAACTAGTAATCATTGTAGTTTACTTTGATTTTATTTTAGGGAGGGAGAAATAATATTCCTTAATATATGTCTGAATATCATAATCTAATGTTAGCTTACTAACACTGTTATGGTCTGATAACAATATATAACTATCAGAAAACTGAATAATGGAGCTGAATTACTCTTTGGTCTATAATACACACTGTTTTGAGGTGTCTTAAAATGTTTATTAAAAAACTGTTTTTCTTTTATGGATGTAAAAGAATTGAATTGCATTTTATTCCTAGGCTTACCAGGTTCATATTTGCAAAAATTGGTCACAAGTAATTGCAATCAAAGTAAATGTCTATCAATTGGCAATAACTAAACAAACTAACATACATGAATGTAATAGAATGTGGTTGTATTGTAAAAGATGACAAATGTGATGGATACAGGGAAGCATGGAACTAATGGACTAATTCAGAGCAGAATGACGAAAACAATATTCACAATGACTACAACTTCCCCACCACCCCAAAAAAAATCAAAAGTGAATATTGTGAAATTATAAAGAACAAGCATGACTCTAGAGAAAAAAACATCACTACCCATCTGTTAGCAGTAGTGAGAGGTCCACAAATATATACTGAGTATATTGTCAGACTTTTTGATATATTTTCATTTAAACTGATTTTCCCTCGTTCTCTCTGTTTCTTTACAATATACTACTTGTTTTGTGTAATAACCCTCTGGGAAAGTGCGGGATGGAGGAGTCATATAGGAGGAAGTTATTGGGGTGTAAAAATATTAATAAAAATGTATTTTAAAGAAGAAAAATGTTTCTGCCTATTGATAAACTTTTCTAAGTTATAATCTGTTCAAAATAAAATTGAATTTTCTATATGGGTCACAAGATTAGTTTATCATTAAAATTTTATTGCATTTTTAGAAGTTTTCCTACTTCTTAAAAATTTTTAATAAAAGATATATGATAGTCAAGTGTAGAGAGACCTAAAGTGATTATAGAACTGTTTTATTATTGACAGTGGTCTGAACAGGGAACAATTCAATTTTGAACTGCCTAATGTGGATTGTGGAAATTGTAGAAATTAGTCAACCCAAAATATATATTCTAAATAGGAAAAAATGTTAATGAGTTGATTGTCTTTTGCTGACATTAACTGTTGTTTGGGTTTTCTTTGTTCCCAGATGCAAAGAGCTTAGCTGAAATGCTTATGAGGTAAGAACAAAACTTGTCATTGACAGGCTTAATTTTAATGATGTTTTCCAAGTTGCTGTGATAATTTGAGTTTTAAATGATGACATTTAAACATATACATGTAAAGTGATCTAGATATTTTTTCATTTATCATATAATTTCCCATACAAGTATACGTACCTGAATTTCCCAGTTGAGTATCCATTATGAGTTTAAAAAACTAAATAAATGCTAAAGGAAAATACTTTTAGTGGACCTTTTCTCCAAAGTCTGCTTGGTTTGTTTGCCCTATTTGGCAGGGTTCAAAATATGGAGCTATTATTTCATCAACCCTCTTCCTGTTTGGATTAGACCAATTTCTTAATTTAATGTAGTGAATACAAACTCTGAGAATCTTTATCCCAACTCCCCCTCTCATAAGCAAGTCTCCAGTCTTGCAGTAAGACTACCTCTTCCTTCAGAGTTCTAAGCTATCCCTGAGAGGTTGGAGTGATTCTCTAATGCCATCACCTCAAGCTCCCACTGGTGCACTTCTCATAATTATCATTGTAGAAGCAATGAAGTCAACCATCCTTGAGTACCTTTTTTAGGGCTCTTATTAAATAATTTAATATCATGTAAAAACAATTTTACTTTGTTTTTTCAAATTTTGAGTTCCAAATTCTCTCCCACCCCCCTTTATTGAGGAGGCAAGCAATTTAACATAGTGTTACACATGTGGTCATGCAAAATATTTTTCCATGTAAGTCACGCTGTGAAAGAAACACACACACACATACAGAGAGAGAGAGATAATAAAAGTAAAGAAAAAGCATCCTTTACCGGCATTCAGGTTCCACCAGTTCTTTCTCTGTAGATGGACAGCACTTTTTATCATAAGTCTTTCAGAAATGTCTTGGATCATTGTATTGCCAAAAATAGCTAAGTTATTCACAGTAGATCATCATACAATATTACTATTACTGTGTACAATGTTCTCCTGGTTCTGCTCATTTCATTTTGCATTAGTTCATGTAGGTCTTTCCAGGTTTTTCTCAGAGCTTCCTACCAATTATTTCTTATAGCACAATAATATTCCCTCACAATTATATACAACAACTTGTTCAGCCATTCCCTAATTGTTGGACATTCCCTCAATTTCCAATTCTTTGCCACTACTAAAAGAGCTCCTATAAATATTTTTGTACACCTATATCCATTTTCTTTTTGTTTTTTTATATCTCTGAGATACAGACCTCGTAGTAGTATTGTTTGGTCAAAGGGTATTCATGGTTTTATAGCCCTTTGGGCATAGTTCCAAATTGCTCTCCAGAATGTTGAATCAGTATGCAACTTCACCAATAATGTTTTAGTGTTTTAATTTTTCCATATCCCCTCTAACACTGGTCGTTTTCCTTTTCTGTTGGAATAGCCAATTTGATAGTTGTGTGGTGGTAATCAAGAGTTGTTTTAATTTGAATTTCTCTAAACAATAGTGATTTAGAATGTTTTTATGTCTATAGATAACTTTGATTACATTGTCTGAAAACTGCGTGTTCATAGCTTTTGAATACTTATCAATTGAGGAATGACTAATTTCTATAAATTCTACTCAGCTTTCTATATATTTGAGAAATAGGTCTTTATCAGAGAAACTTGCTGTAATTTTTTTCACAGTAATGATTAACAACTATGTATTTCCCTCCATCCTATTTTCCTCCTGTTTATCCTATTATCTCTCTCCTTTAACCCTGTCCATTCTCAAAAATGTTTTGCTTCTGACTTTTACCTCTCCCAATATGCCCTCTCTTCTATCACCCCCTTTCTCTTAATCCCTTCCCCTCCTATTTACCTGTATAGTAAGATATATTTCTATACCCAACTGTGATATTCCCTCTTTAAGGCAATCCCAATGACAGTAAGGTTCACATAGTTCCCCATTACCCTTTCCCTATTTTCTCTTCCAATGTAAAATCTCTTTGGGGCCTCTTTTATGTTAGATAATTTACCCCCATTCTACCTCTCCCAGTGCATTCTTCTTTCTCACTCCTTAATTTTATTTTTTAGATAATCATGCCATAATATTCAACTCACACATGTGCTTTCTGTCTATGTATACTCCTTCTAACTGCCCTAATGAGAATGTTTTTAGGAGTTACAAGTATCATTTTACATGTAGGAATGTAAATATTTTAACTTTAATGAATCCCTTATTATTTCTCTTTCTTGATTATTTTTTATGCTTCTCTTGAGTCTTGTATTTGAAAGTCAAATTTTCTATTCAGCTCTGATCTTTTCATGGGGAAAGCTTGAAAGTCCTCTATTTCATTGAATATCCATTTTTCCCCCGAAGAATTATACTGTTTTGCTGAGTAGGTGATTCTTGGTTGTAATCCTAGCTCTTTTGCCCTCCAGAATATCATATCCCAAGTCCTCTGATCATTTAAACTGCTAAATCTTATGTTATCCTGACTGTGGTTCTACAATATTTGAATTATTTCTTTCTGGCTGCTTGCATTATGGTCTCCTTGATGTGGAAGCTCTGGAATTTGGCTATAATATTCCTGAAAGTTTTCATTTTGGGAAGATATCAGGGCAGTTTACCATAACTTCTTAAAAGATGATGTTTAGGATCTTTTCTTATCATGGTTTTCAGGTAGTTCAAAAATTCTTAAATTATCCTTCTGGATCTATTTTCTAGGGCAGTTGTTTTTCCAATGAGATATTTCACATTTTCTTCTATTTTTTATTCTTTTGATTTTGTTTAATTGTGTCTTGATGACTTATAAAATCATTAGCTTTTACTTCCCCAATTCTAATTTTTAAGGAATTATTTTCTTCAGTGAGCTTTTGTACCTCCTTTTCCATTTGGCCAATTCTGCTTTCAAAGTATTCTTTTCTTCATTGCATATTTGTGCCTCCTTTACCATTTGGCCTATATTGTGTGTGTGTGTGTGTGTGTGTGTGTTTTTTAAGGTGTTGTTTTCTTCAGTATTTTTGTGCCTCTTTTACCAAGCTGTTGACTCTTTTTTCATGATTTTCTTACATCACTCTCATTTCTCTTCCCAATTCTCCCTCTACCTTTCTTACTTGATTTTTAAAATCCTTTTAGAGATCTTCCATGGCTGATTTATATTTTTCTTTGAGGATCTGGATGTAGGAGTTTTGACTTTGTTGTCTTCTGAGTTTATGTTTTGATCTTCCCAGTCACCATAGTAACTTTCTATAGTCAGGATCTTTTTCTGCTGTTTGCTCATTTTCCAGCCTATTTCTTGACTTTTGAATCTATGTTAAAGTGGGGCTCTGTTCCTGGAATGGAGAGAGCACCATCCCAAGCTTCAGGTTTTTTTGTGAAGTTGCTTTCAGAGGTAATTCTGGGGAACCGTATGTTTTTCCCAGGTGGTATAATCTAGGGAGAGATGTGTTTACAACTCTCCTGTACAGTGCAACAGCCTATAAGTGACCACAATGCAACAGAATCCTGCCCCTGGTGCCAGCAACAGGACCCTTGTAATCTCCTTCTGATCAGTTATCTGACCCCCTTGCCATCTGTGGTCAGAAAAGTCTGGAAATTGCCACTGCTGTCACTGATTCAGTTGCCCCATCAGGCCTGTTCCTGGTTTGCTGGTGTCTGATCTGTGCTGGCATGGCCTGCACTGGACTGGACTGTACTCCATTTTTACTCTGTTGCAACAAACCTTTCCTGATGACCTTCTAAGTTCTCTTGGGCTGGAAAATTGTTTCACTTCATCCTTTTGTGGGTTCTACAACTCTAGAATTAGTTTTGAGGCATTATTTAAAGGTTTTTGAAGGGGGCTGGGGGAGAGTCCCTGCCTTTTCTCCACCATGTTGGCTCTGTCTCCTTTGAGTAGTTTTTAAAAGGTGTATTTACTAATGGGATATAATTAGAACAATTGAAACAAGACAGAGTCCAGGGGAGAATAACCTCAAACTTAGAGAGCATATATAGCTAAGAGGTACCTAAATCACAGCTTCAAAAACTGACTTGGAGTCATTTTCTTCTCTTTATGGAAGTGCTCAAAAATTGTTCCTTATAGTTTCTTTGTTGGGTTTCTTTGGGTATGTCTATATCTTATCCTATCAGACCCTCCTGTTATATTCTCTGAGGACACCAATTAAAAGATGGGAAGTGCAAAATCACTGACAAGTTCTTCTTCAGACCAGAGAGAGGTGGCAAGGTTATTCATACAATTACATGTTGTGATCTGGAGAATAGATATTCTTCATCCACTTGGTCTTTTCTATGTGGATGATCAGGCCAAAATCCTTTAAAGGATAATAGCTCTCTTCCAGGAGACTCTATAGTGTCTTGGGACTTGATGAAGTAAGTACAATGTCATTCACATGCAGGAGCAACTGCAGGATCTCACCATCTGTAAGGGATCCTTCTTCAACTTGGACTCTTTTCTGGGCCTCCTCCATCACACTCATGAACACCATTGTCAAGTATTCATCTCTCTATTTGAAATCTTTTTCTATGCTTTTTATCAGCACATCACCAGATAGAGTTACTTCTGTTGTTAGATCAATCTTGAATGATTTTGATGGATGGGAGACTTTTGTTTTAAAAGGGTCAACAATGAAGCTTTTTGGTTTATTGAATAAGAAATTTTTCATAATCTTTAAGCAATAAACAGTAATTTTTTATATTCTCTATGTCTTTCATTAAACTGAAAAAATGAAGTTGAGGTCCACTGTTGATTAACACTTGTGAATTAAGGTTCCTGTTCATGCTCTCATGAAGAATACTGTTGTTTAGAGTATAGATGATATTCATGAAAGTTTTATAAAACAAGAATAATGGTATTAGCTAGTAGTTATTCATGCTCTTTCAGTTACCATTTTTTAATATTAACAATGTTTCAAAATCTTATGTATCAATCATCCAATGCCTTCACATCTGTTTCCCTTCCAGTTCAGGTCTCTTCTATGTACATTTGCTCCAATATGGTTGCTTTTCCCATTTTGTATTCATTAATGCCATTTAAAGCATTATGTCCATCCTTCCATAAGAGAACATTCAGAACCATGATATATGGGTACTTATTCATGTTCTCTTGATATACATTTTTTTCATAATAATATCTAAGATTATCTCCACACTTTAAATGGAAAAAATATCCAATTTTAGTCATTGCTTTCTCTTCCCTTATCCCCTCAAGGCGTCTTCGTTCTCCTCACCTACTAGTGATGGATGCCTCATAGATGAGAAAATTCTGCCCTAGATTGTAGTTCAGCTGTGCTTGGTAATTTAAACTTATCAAGGGCAGCAAGGTCCTCTCATACTATTTCCTTATAATTATACTCTTCAATGTCAGCTCCCTATTACCTTTGTCATTTTGATTTATCTTGTCCAATCTTAGCAGAGAAAATAGAAGCGAATAAAAAAGTTGAAGAAGTCTACCTTTCCCCATTTTGTTATAATTCCATTGTTTTCAGAACATAGATCTTTTTTAATACTTCTCTTTTCCTAAAATAAACATTTGAAAGTATAGTAAATGGATTTTTCCTTAAATTGATAAAAAGCATTTACCTAAACCATCAGTAAGCATTATATGTAATGGGGATAAGCTAGAAGCCTTCCCAATAAGATCAGGTGTGACACAAAGATGCCCATTGTCACCAATATTATTCACTATTGTATTGGAAATCCTAGCAATAGCCAAAGAGAAGAAAAAGAAACAGAAAAAAAATCAGAATAGACAAAGAGATAATAAAATTATTTCTTTTTGCAGATGATATGCTTTAAAAATCCCAAAGACTCAACTAAAATTTTAGTTGAAACAATTAATAATTTTAGCAAAATAGTAGGATATAAAGTAAATCCACATAAATCATTAGCATTCTCATATATCACCAAAAAAAAAACCCTACAAGAACAGATAGTAAGAGATATCCCATTTAAAATAACTCTGGACAGTATAAAATACCTGGGAGTACACCTGCCAAAACAAAGCCAGGAACTATATGAACAAAATTATAAAAAATAAACCTTTTATACAAATAAAATCAGATTTAAATAATTGGGGAGATATTAATTGTTCATGGGTAGGCAGGGCCAATATAATAAAAATTATAATTTTACCTAAACTATTTTATATATTCAATGCCATCCCAATTAAATTACCAAAAATTATTTTGCTGAATTAAAAAAGTTATAATAAAATTCATTTGAAGGAACTAAAAGTCAAGAATATCAAGGGAATTAATGAAAAAAGAGTGAAAAGAAAGGAGGTTTAGTAGTACCAGATCTTAAACTATATTATAAGGATTTATCAAAACTATCTGGTACTAGCTAAGAGATAGAAAGGTAGATTAGTGGGACAGAGTAGACATACAATTTTTAGCAGCAAATGAATATAGTAACCCTGGGTTTGACAAATGTAAAGACTTAAATTTGGGGGATAAGAATTTATTATTTGGTAAAAATTGTTGGGAAAGCTGAAAAGCAGTCTGTCAGAAATGGGGCATAGACCAGTATCTTACATCATTTACCAAGATAAGGTCAAAATGGATACATAACCGAGATATTACAAGAAAATTGGAAGAACATGGAATGTATTAACTACTAGATTTATGGATGGTGAACAATTTATGAATAAAGAAGAGAGAGTAGTGTGAGGTATAAAATAATTTCTATTATATTAAATTTAAAAGGTTTTGTGCAAATAAAACAAATGTAGCAAAATCAGAAGGAAAGCAGAAAATTGAGGGTGATTTATTCAGTTTCTCAGATGAAGGTCTTATATCTCAAATATATTAAAAATATTTGTAACATCTGTAAGAATATGAGTCATTCCTCAATTGATAAAGGTCAAATGATTTGAACAGGCAGTTCTCCAATGAAGAAATTAAAATAATTTTATAGCCACATGAAAAAATGCTCTAAATCATTGTTGATTAGAAAAATGCAAATTACAACAACCTTAAGATATCATTTTACACCTTTCAGATTGTCTAAAATGATTGAAGATGAAAGTGACAAATGTTGAAAGTATATAGAAAAATTGAGACACTAATTCACTGTTGGTGGAAATGTGAACTGATCCAACCATTTTGGAGAGCAATCTGATATTATGTCCAAAGAGTCATTAAACTACCTATATACTTTGACACAGAAATACTACTATTAGAGATATTTCCAAAGATGATTAGGGAAAAAGAAGCTATATGTTTTAAAATATTTATAGCAGTCTCTTCATGGTGGGAAAGAACCAGAAATGTGGGGATGCCCATCATTTGAGGAATGGCCAATCAAGTTGTGGTATCTGATTGTGATGGAATACTATGGTGCTATAAGAAAAAATGAGCTCTAGTATCTTAGAAAAACATGGATAGGCTTGCACAAAATAATGAAGAGTGAAATAAGCTGAATCAAGAGATTGTTGTATACAATAATAGCAATATTGTTTTAAGAACAACTTTGAGCGACTAAGTCACTTTGACTATTATAAATACCCAAATTAACTTCGAAAGACCTATGAAGGAATCCACTATCTGTATCCAGAGAAAGAAATGATAAATAAAGTTTGTATAGAATGATTTTTGTGAGTGTGTGTGTGTGTGTGTGTGTGTGTGTGTGTGTGTGTGTAATGGTAACCATCTATCTCTAGGGGGAGGAGAAAGGGAATAAAAAAAGGGGAAAAAAAGAAAGCTACATGACAACTTTGTTATATGTTTAGAAGGAATAGCAAGTTGTGAATAATAGATTTGCTGTTTCATGTGCAATCATCTTTTTTATTCTGCTATGTTATGAAAATTCTTGTTTTATTTCATAAATTGTAAATAAAATAAATAAAAAATTTTAAAACAGTACCTAGAATACAAACATAAATCCATATGGAGCAGCTAGTTTTGTTCATACAGAAAAAAGAAAAGCTAAACAATAAAGATTTGGCTAACATGACAAAACAGGAAAATGATAAATGTGGAGAAGATGTGGGAAAATTGGAACACTAATGCATTTTTGGTGGAGTTGTGAATTGATCCAACCATTCTGGAGAGCAATTTGGAACTATGCCCAAAAAGCTATAAAATTGGGCATACCCTTTGACCCACCAATACTACTTCTAAGTCTGTATCCCAAAGAGATAATAAAAACAGGAAAAGCACCCACACATACAAAATATTTATAGCAGCTCTTTTTGTGGTGGCCAAGAATTGGAAATTGAAGGGATACCCATCAATTGAGGAATGGCTAAATAAGTTGTGGTACATGAACATAATGGAATACTATTGTGCTATAAGAAACAATGAGCAGACAGACTTCAGAAAAACCTGGAAAGACTTATATGAACAGATACTGAGTGAAATTAGCAGAACCAAGAGAACATTGTACACAGTAACAGCCACATTGTACGATGACTAACTTTCATAGACTTAGCTCTTCTCAGCAATGCAAAGATCTAAGACAACTCCAAAAGACTCATGATGGAAAATGCTATCCACATCCAGAGAAAGAACTATGGAGTCTGAATGCAGATCAAAGCATATAATTTGCTCTCCTTTTCTTTTGTTTTTTTTTTTGTTTTGTTTCATTTTAATTCTTCTTTCTCGTGGTTCCTCCCATCAGTTCTAATTCTTCTATACATCGTGACTAATGTGAAAATATGCTTAATATGAATGTATAAGTAGAGCCTATATCAGATTACATGCTGTCTTGGGGTGTGGGGAGGGGAGACAAGGGGAGAAAATTTAAAATTCAAAATCTTCTGGAAGTGAGTGTTGAAAACTAAAAATAAATAAATTATTTTAAAAAAGAATAAAAGCATGATTGCAGTATTTTGAGAGGCCTCATTCCACCATCTACTGGCTCCTCTGCTTCTACTTAAGAGCTATTGAAAGCATCTAGAGCAAATCTCACAACCTTGCTAACTTGGTAGGCTATAAATTAAATGTTATCCAACCTCAGCTTTGCCCTCTGTCTCAAGGCAGTCCTTTTATTCCTCCATAACCCTATCTCATTCTCTGCAGAAACTATTCCAAATTTTATTTCCTCTCAAGTCTCCCACCCCACCACCTCTCCCCTTTTCTTCAGCCTCTTACATTGCTGAGAAAACTAAAGTTATTCTGCCTACAACATGTCCATGTTTTTTCTTTCCTCTCACTCTCTTCTTAAATCTCTACAGTCTGGCTTCTGATCTCATCATTCAACTGCATCTGCTCTGGTTACCAGGGATATCTTAATTGCCAGATCTAATGGCCTTTTCTCAATCTTCATTCTACTTGACCTCTCTGTAGCATTTGGCACTGTTGATCACCCTCTTCTCTTTGACACTCTTCTCTCTACATTCTCATGACAGTAGTTTTCTCCCACCTATCTAACTGCTACTCAATCTTATTTGCTACTACATCCTAGGCTGTTTCTATTCTTCCTCTATATTATTTCATTTGATAATTTCATCAACTTCTATGGATTTAATTTTCATCTCTTTACTAATGATTCTTAAATCTACTTGTCCAGTCTGGCCTCTCAGCTGACTTCCACTCTTGCATTTCCAACTGTTTATTGGACATATTAAACTAGATGGGCTATAGATATCTGAAACTCAACATATTCAAAACTGAGTTCATTATCTTTTCCCCATTATCTTTTCTCCCTCCTTCCAAATTTTCCTAACACTAATGAGGGTGTAGTTATTGATGTAGAGCCAGATATCCTGGAGAATGAAGTTAAGTGGACCTTAGGAAACATTTATAACAATAAGGCCAGTAGAGGTGATGGAATTCCAGCTGAACTATTTAAAATCCTAAAAGATGATGCTGTCAAAGTGCTGCATGCAAGATGTCAGCAAATTTGGAAAACCCAATTGTGTCCACTGGATTAGAAAAGATAAGTTACATCCCAATCCTAAAGTAGAGCAATGCCAAGGAATGTTCAAATTACTAAACAATTGCACTCATTTCACATGCCAGCAAAGTTATGCTTGAGATTCTCCAAGTTAGGCTTCAGCAATATTTTAACTGAGAATTACCAAAACAGCAGGCTGGTTTCCAAAGAATCAGAGACCTTTAGCTTTGTGGACCACAACAAAATGTGGCAAGTACTCAAAGATATGGTAGTGCCAGATCATCTTACTTGTCTTCTGAGGAACCTGTATGCAGGCCAAGAAGCAACTATTAGAATTGAACATGGAACAACTGATTAGCTTAAGATTGGGAAAGGAATACAAGCCTGTATATTGTCACCTTATTTATTTAACTTACATGCAGAGTACACCATTCAAAACGCCAAACTGGATGAATCAAAGGCAGAATAAAGGTTGCTGGAAGAAATGTCAACAATCTCAGATATTCACATGATACCATTCTGATGGCAGAAAGTGAAGAAGAATTAAAAGGCCTCTTGATGAGGGTGAAAGAGGAGAATGTACAAGCTGGCTTAAAGCTTAATACAAAAAAAAACTAGATTGGCCCCATGACTTCCTGCAAATAGAGGGAGAGGAAAAGGAAGCAGTGTTAGATTTTATATTCTTGGGATCAAAGATTGCTGCAGATGGCAACCACAGCCATGAAACAAAAAAAAAAAATCTTGCTCCTTGGAAGGAAAACTATGGCTAATATGGACAGCATATTCAAAAGCAGAGATATCACTTTTCAAGCAAAAATCCCTATAGTCAAAGCTATATTTTTTCCAGTAGCAATGTATGGCTGTGAAAGTTGAACTATAAGGAAAGCAGAGCATCACAGAATCAATACTTTTGAATTGTGATGCTGGAGAAAGCCTTTGAGAGTCCCTTGGATAGAAAAGAGATCAAATCACTCAGTACTTAAAGAAATTAATTCATGCTACTCACTGAGTGGTCCAATACTGAAAAGGAAGCTTAAATAATTTGGCCACATAAGGAGAAGACCAGACTCATTGGAAAAGACCCTGATGTTAGGAAAAATTGGAGGCAAAAGGAAAAGGGAATGGCAGAGAATGAGATGGATAAATAGAGTCATAAGCACAATGAACATGAACTTGGAAAGATTTCAAGAGGTAGTGGAGTATAGAAGGCCCAGGTGTGTTATGGTCCATGGGGTAATAAATTGTTGAGCATGACTAAGCAACTGAACAACAACAACAAATGAGGGTGCCACCATCCTCCCAGTTATCTAGGCTTGCAACCTAGATGTCATCCTGACTGTCCTATCTCCCATTATCCAATCTATTGCCAAGGACTCTCGATTTTACCTTTGTAACATCTCTCTAATATACCCTCTTCCCTCTTCTGACACTGCTACCACCACAGTATTGGCCCTCATCACCTCACACCTGAATTATTTTTATAACCAACTGGTTGTTCTCCCTGCCTCAAGATTCTCCCCATTCCCTTCCATCTTCTACTCAGTGATCAAATGATCTTCCCAAAGGGCAGATCCAACCATATCACCACCCCACACCCCATTCAATGGGGTGGCTCACTATCTCCTCCAGGATAAAATTTAAAATAGTTTATTTGGATTTTAATGTGCTTCATACTTTCTACATGCCTTTCTACTTTTCCAGTCTTCTTCTTATACTTATACCTCCTCTCAACCTCCACCAGGTATACTCTGCTATCCAGTAACATCAATCACCTTGCTTTTCCTCCCGCAGGATACTCCTTCGGACTTAGCATTTTCACTGGTTGTACCTCAAATTGACAAATGTAAAGACAAATTTGGTGGATAAGAATTCATTATTTGGTAAAAATTTTGGAGAAAGCTGAAAAGCAGTCTGACAGAAATGTATCTTACATCATTTGCCAAGATAAGATCAAAATGGATACATAACCTAGATATAAAGAGAGATATTATAAGAAAATTGTAAGAACATGGAACGTATTACCTATTAGATTTATGGATAGGTGAACAATTTATGAATACAGAAGAGAGAGAGTAGTGTGAGATGTAAAATAGATAATTTCTGTTATATTAAATTAAAAAGGTTTTGTGCAAAAAAGCAAATGTAGCAAAGATAAGAAGGAAAGCAGAAAATTGGGGAGGGGGGGTAAAGGTATCATGAACTGCTGGGAAAAAGATGTATTCCTTTCTATTTCCATTCAGTCCTCTTCAGATATCTATCATACTTAGGTTATTTAAGATTCTATTCATCTCCTTGACTTCTTATTTATTTTTTGGTTAGATTCATCTTGTTCTGAGAGGGGAAGATTAAAAGCCCCACTATTATAGTACTATCTCTACCTGTAATTCGTTTAACTTTTCTTTTAAAAATGTAGATGCTATAGGTTGTCCCTCATGCCTAGAATGTTCTCATCTCTACCTTCTGGCTAAAGGAAATGCTTCTCAGTTCCCCTTAATTCTCCTGCCTTCCTTCTGTTGATTATTTTCTATTTATCCTGTATTTAGTTTAAATATAGTTGTTTACATGTTTATTCCTCCATTAGACTATTGACTCCTTAAGAATAGGTACTGTCTTTTTCCTTTCTTTGTATTGTGGCACTTATCATGGTACCTGTCACATAGCAGGTGCTTAATAAATGTGTATTGGTTGACTGACCAATCTGACTGAATTCCTTCTTCTCCCATGATTTTCATCTGAAAACTTTTTCACATGACCTCCCATTTTCTTTCTTTTCCTTAGTCTCTGACAAAGAGGCATCCCTCTCCTTGCCAAGACTATCTCTTCTACATATGTACTTGATCCCACCACCCTCTCTTCTTCTCCAGTAGATTGAATCTGTTCTCACTTCCTGTCTATCAGTTCCTTCCCTATTGCCCTCTAAGATGTATGTCTCCCCAACCTTTAAAAAAATATGGAATCCTTATTATCTGACAGCTCTCCACCCTTTTTCAGATAAACTCCTTGAAAAAGCTATCTCTATTCACTGCCCCTTTTCTTTTCTTCTCACTCATTAACCCTGTGCACTCTGGCTTCCACTCTCATCACTCAGTGAAATTGCTTTCTCCAAAGTTACTAGTGATCTCTTAATTGCTAAATCAAATGATCTTTTCTTTGTCTTCATCTTTTTCAAACTATCAGTTGCATTTGATATCACTGAACACCCTCTCCTAATAGACACTCTTTTCTCTCTGGGTTTGTGTGACTCTACTCCTCCTGGTTCTCCATCTACCTGGTGAGCTATTCCTGTCTCTTTTGCTGGCTCACCATCTTTATCATGTCCCCCTAACTGTTGGTGTTCCCCAGGTTCTATCCTAGATCCTCTTCTCTTTTCCCTCTACACTTTCTCCTTGGTAAGTTCATCAGCTCCCATAAGTTTAACTATCACTTTCATGCAGATGATTCACAGATCAATAGATCTAACAACCCCCATCTCTCCTCTGAGTCTCAGTCTCAAATCACCAATAACCTTTTAGACCATTCAAACTGGATGTCCTGGAGGACTCTCAAATTCAGCCTGCTCCCCCCTGAACTCTTCAAACTTCCCTCTAAACTTTCCCCTCTTCCAAACGTCCTCACTATTGATGAAGTCACCACTATCCTTCCAAATTTGTGACCATGGCATTATCCTGGACTCATTACTGTTTCTTATCCAAACTATCTTATCAATTTCCAAATCTTGCTGTTTCTACCTTCACAGCATCCAACCCCTTCTCTCCATTTAAACAACTTCTACTTTAGAAGCAGCCCTCATCACTTCTTGCCTATTACAATAGCCTAATTGCTGACCCTGCCTCAGGTCTCTTACCACTTGTCCATACTACACTCTAACAAAGTAAGTTTTTTTTTTTTTAAATACGGATCTGAACATGAGACTACCTGAGTCAATCACCTGCAATGACTTCTTTTTGCCTTTAGCATAAAATATAAAATCTTCTATTTAGTTTTTAAAACCCTACACAACCTGATTCCAACATATTTTTCCAGCCTTATTGTATATTGCTCTTCTTTCTACATTCTGCAATCCAGCCACACACTTTTTCTGTTCCTCACATATTACACTCCTGTCTCCATGCCTTTGATTTGGCCATTCATCCCATGTGCCTGGAATGCACTCCCTCCTTGCCTCTGTTTCATGGAGTCCTTCTCTTCCTTCAAGAGGTAATTCAAGTAACATCTTCTTCATAAAGCTTTTCCCCAAATTGCTTTACATTTAACTATTTTTTATATATTTGCATTTATTCAATTTATATTAATGTTATATATATAGATATATGTATAAATACATACATATGTGTGTATGTGTCTTTTTTCTTTCCTATCTTTCTTTACCCTTATATCCACAGTGCCTAGACCAGTGCCTTGCACATAGCAGGTACTTAATAAATACAGGATTGGTTGATTAATGGGAGCATGGATGTCATACTCAAGTCATGTAAGATAAGGAGGCATAGATGAAGTGATATCTGTACTACCATCAAAGATGGTAGTAGGTATTTATTTCTGTTTATACTGAAAATAAAGCTGTTGATCTTTTTAAAAAGTTCTTTTGATGAGTGTGATTCATTTTTAAAAGAAAGTAATTCATCTAATTACAAAGTTGAACAAATCATTTATTAAGGGTTTCAAAGAGAAAGCAATGAAGTCAGTCACAAAATTCCTATTAATCTGGAATGAGTTCATTTGAATATCATCCCAAACTTTCACCTCCGAAGATTTGCATTTTCTAGAATAAATGAAGACAATACCAGAATAGGACATAGCAGCACTGGCATTAGATCTAGCTTTTCCACTCATTTTTTCACTTGACAATTGGCAATTTATTTCACTTCTCTGGACTTATTTCTTTGTATATAAAATGGAGTAGTTTTGCAAAATAATTTCTAAAGTTCCCTCCATCTCTAAAATCCTGTGGCATAATTGAAAGATAAGATTTATAATTGTCTAACAGGCCATTTTTGAAACACAAAGCATCTGAATATTTCAACGTCATTATGACTCAAAAAGAGGCCAGCAGGTATAATTGCAGATCAGATAAAGAATCTTTGGGATATTGTTGAGAAGTATATATCTATATCTATCTATCTATCTATTTATCTATGTATATATATACATACACATGTGTGTGATTAAATTTATGATTTATTAATTGTAATTAATTGACAAATTAACCCTAAATAATTGAGCATTCACATGCCTAAACAAGCCAATATTTTACTTACACTCATACACATGCTCTTTCTTTAATAGACAATTATTCATGGCATGAAAGTGACCCTGGTTTCTTGAGGTCTGTGCCAGGGAGTCAGGCTTTGTACGTTTCTAGGAAATTGGAAACATTTCAGAAACAGTCATGTAGCGCATATTGTCTAAGTGCTGGCCTAGTTAAATTCAGATAGACACATTATTATAAATTTGGTCAACAGGTAAAAGATGGTTATAGTTCATTAATAATCAGTCTTCATAATTTGCTTTAACATGCTATTTGATCATATAAAAAAATGTAGTTTTGCTTACAAGATAAAAATATCCTCATAAAGGTGGGTTAATCGTGTAGAGGTATTGAGGGATAGATAACCCATAGAGTATGCATGTGTTCCATGGTATCCCTACTATGTCAGAAGTTTTAGAGGAAGATCTCCAAAACAATAAATCAAGAGAGGTGATTGCTTTAAATTATTCATAATGACAATAGAACTAGATCTGTTTTACTTCTTGTGCAACAACAAAACCCAGTCTCCTGGTGAAATTTCTGAAGAGAGCTGTTTGTAGTTTCTCATATATTTGCCATAGGAAAATAGTGGTTCTAAGCAAAATATGACTGAGACCCAAGAAACTGAGCTTCTCTGAATTTTATACATGTAAAGAGTTGTTTTGCATCTTTTTTATTTAAAAAAGGTAGAGCTCTTCATCTGGTTTGTGTAACACGTACTCTAAAGGTTCATAATTATTCAATTAAATTGTCTAATGATAAATCTTTGTTGAGTTAAATGATCTGTCTACTAGTCTTTGGAATAAATCTAGTCTAAGTTCCAAAAATAGAAAACTCTACTCCCTCAGAAGTTATATGTTTTTAAAAAATTGTATTCTATTTGGGTGCAAATAAAGACGATAGCAGAAAATACCCAAACTATTAATTTGAAATCTGTCAGAAAGTATTCTCAGAATTTTTAAGTGAACCTGATCCATTTGATATTAAAGTTTGTAATTAATGTGTTGACATTACTTTTGTTAAAAAAAATAAAAGTAGTAATAAATGTATTGTTCAACAACAAGATATAGGCAGAAATATATGTGTATACACATATATGAACACATATATATTTGGTTATATTGGATATAAATACAATGTCCAAAGAGTTAGGTGATATCATTAAAAAGCACCTCAAACTTGACTCAATGCATTCTCATTAATGTTATCTCCTAAAGTGGTAAGAAATCTTCATGTTAGTGAATCAACATCTGTACAATCTTTACCAATATCTCTTAACTCCTCACTCGTGAGTTGGGATCATAAATACAACAGTTTAACACATTTCAAATGTTTTTAGCTTAACTTGTAGTTGCTTCTTTTAAGATATCACTGTTAATGCTGTAAAAAAAAAAGCAACTATCTAATACTTATAATTCTGTCAAAGATTGAACAGTCACTTTTCTAATTAGGATTACTAGTCTTACTTTTTTTGAATTTTTATAATTCAGTTTTGTTTATTGAAGATTTTTACTGAATCATCACACACACACTCCTTATTGCACATTTTTATCTGCTTTTACTAGATAATTATCTAGTTAGGTTCTGAGATTAATTTTCTAATAGACAGATTTTGAGGCTCATTGCCAATATGATACAGTAATTGTGCACTATACTTTAAGAGAACTAAAACAATGCCAGACAAGAAATTAGGGTTTATTATGTTAACCTAAATATAAATTATCTTGATATAAATTTGTCCGTGTAACCACCTACTAAATGACTAGTTGCTATACATATACTAGTTCCTATAGCATTTATCAAAATAGCAGTTTCATTTAGATTTTACAAAATAAGCTGGAATCATTTCAAGATTTTTAGATAGATTAGCACAGCACAATTTGTATTTTTCTAACTCCTTAGTCATCAGCTTGAAATCAACATTATTGATGTGCTTCAAGCAAATCAACCAACAAACATTTATTAAACCCCTTCTACATGCCAGTAACTGTGCTAGATAATAGAGAAGTTTTTTTAAAAAACTCATTTAATTTGCTTCCCATTCCTCTCTCCTCCGTTATTCAGAATCAAAAGCATATTTAACCCATTTAATATTAAGTTGTTTTCTTGTTTTTTTAATGTCTGTATCCAATTTCGTTTCTAGTAAGAATACCAGAACCTCAGATACTTTGAACAAACAACAGACCCTGAGAATGCACATTGATATCCCCCGTGCACAACTTCTAATAGAAGAGAGAGACACAATGGAAACCATTGGTAAAGTATCACTGTACTTGTTATTCAACTTTAGAGGATATAAATATTGTACAGTGCCTACTTCAGGATAAGGGAGAATATTTAAATTTAAACACTACCACAGAAAATAATCAGTGGTGTTATGGCATGAAAGAGGGAAATTGACAAGTAGAAAGTTTACCTAAAAAAAGAATAAAAATAATTTTAATTCATCTCTGAACCAAAAGCCTTAGAGTTCACTCTTAGCATAATTGTACATGGAGATGAGTGCTAGAAAACCTCTACTGACTCAGAAAGAGACTATAAACTTCCTAGTATCCTAGAGTCCAAAATCAACTTAACCAGCAAGTTCCTAAGGCTCTGTTTCTTGAACTTAACTTTACGATGAATAGGAAAACTTATGAATGGAGCTCCGTTATAATAACCTCAATGTAACTATAAATGAATTTATGGTATTTCTGCTCCTTTTCCCCTGATGCCTCTTGAAAGTCCCAATGGAATGGGAGAATGGCACAATAATTCTATATTCCTATCCTTGACTTTACCATATGACACTTCAGGAATCTTGGACCATCCTGGTTTCTGCTTCAGAAGATCTGGGACAAGACCAGGAATAAAATCATCCCCACAGTTAACTTAACAAGTTTGGTTGTTGTCATGTTAACAGTTTGGAGAAATGTTTATTAAGTCTAGCCAGGACTCGATCATTTATTAAATGATTCTCTGGTGGCCTACAAGAGTCAATATGTTTCCCAACATACCTTACCTTACTAGGTACTTTTTTACAAGTCTGCTCATAACAGGAAAAACTTCCATTTTTGTTGTGTTTTGACTCTAGTCTTTGAAATGAAATTTCCTCTCAATCTTTTTTTATTGCCCTGGGTCAAAAATAAAAATGTAGTTACTTAAACTTCTAATATGGCATGTAACATTTGCTAAATGTTTCTACCATGACTAAGTAATAATCCAATTGACAGAAATTTTCACATATAGATCCTATGCATACATTTTCTGGGCATCAGCCAAAATTTGCCCTTTTTTTTTTCACTGTCCCTCTGTTGCTCTTGTTTCTGCTCTCTAAAGTCAAACAAATTAAATCTGATGTCTCTTCCCCATGACAGCCCTTCAAATTCCCAAAAACATCAATCATGCCCATCTTGAGTTTTTTTCTTATTCAGGATAAACATTTCCAGTTCTTTCAACCAAATTTGAGATGACATAGGCTATCTTGATTGCATTCCACTGGACACACTCTACCTTACCACTTCAAGTGAAGGGCAAAGTACAGAGAAGTTGGCACCTCCTTATTTCTTGAAGCTATGCTTTTCTTAATGCATCCCAATATCATATGAATTAATGGTATCTGGATAAACAATGATGATTTTGACAAATATATAAATTCATGGCTACATTAAATGAGCATCTTAGAACAGGAGACAAAAAAAAAAAAATCAATACTTTCTTAACCAAAAAGGAAGAAAGCCCAAAGAGAAAAGAATAACTTAAAATTTCACTTACTCCTATTGCTTACAGTCAACCCTAAAATGATACCACCTGTTTATTTTCAAAAGAATTTTAGAAAAAATTGACGGAAATTTATTGATGGTTATGTTGTAATTGAGCAGCTTTTTCATTTTAGCATAATAAAAGCATACTTTTAAAAAAACAGGGCTTATTTAACTTCTCATATTTGTACAGATATTAACATTGGGCCAAAAAGGGGTAAAAGCATGAATGTATAAAGCATAAATATTTTAAATGTTTTATAGATGACCGATCAACAGTCCTACTGACTGATGCTGACTTTGGTGAGGCATCCAAGCAGAAATCACTGACAGTGACTCACACAGTCCATTACCAGTCTGTGTCTCAGGCCACTGGGCCATTGGTGGATGTTTCTGATGCCCGACCAGGAACTAGTAAGTACTAAATAAAACACAGTATCTGTGTGGGTAAAATATTATTGTTGCAGAAGACATTGTGTGTTTTGCATGACTACACACGTATAAGCTATATCTAATTGCTTACCTTCTCAATGGCGGGAGGTGGGGGAGGGAGGAAGGGAGCGAATTTGGAACTAAAAGTTTTCAGAATGAATGTTAAAAAATTGTTTTTGCATGTAATTGGGGGAAAATAAAATACTAAATAAGAATTTTTAAAAGAGAATAAAGAAGGAATAATAATGACAATTTAAAAAAAAAGAAGACATTGTAAATATTTTTCCTTCATATGAAAATACTGGAATATTTACATCTTATTTTCATGGAAAGAATTGGTTTAATAAGATGTTCCTTGAACTGTATGTATGGCACATATATATGTTTGTACATATTACACATAATATGCATACATATGTATGTATATGTGTGTATATAGGAACGCATTAATACAGGGAATTCTAAGGTAAGTGAATTTATGTATTATTCATAAACAAATAAGCATTTACCTGCATAAATGTATATTAAATATATAATTATTGTGGAAGATGGAGTGTAAGGGGTGTTCATGGAGGCCTAATACCTCTAGCATGAGGGCAACTGAGCCCTTTTCAGGGCTCTTTATCCACCTTTGGTGTTTACCTGCCACCCAGCTCTCACCTGTGGCTCCAAGAAGTTGTACCATGATCAGTGGCCACCCTGGTAAAAACCTTTAGGCAGATGGGCTAAATCAGGTTGAGGGTAACCAATGGACCTCAAACCCATTAGTGAGTTGAGGGGTGTCTTCCCCAAGCATGTAAAGACACCCCCTGTGGAATAGGTAGATGTGAACATTTTGTTTCAACAGACCATGAAGGCAGCAGAAGCAGACACTGGATAGCAGTTAGAGTTTGGTCAGACAGCAAAGACACGAAGGTCATCCACTGCATCCAGAGCCATCACTAGTCATTTTGACTTTTGTCTTGCCCCTGGGTTCCAAAGGTCCTCTGGAAGAAAAAGTGAGGCTGACAATTTTGCACAGCTCTACCTCACTTAAATCCAATTTATGAGCAAGTCAAAAAGCATCCTCAATACCATTTTACTATTTTATTATTTCATTATTTTACAATTTTATCATTTCATTATTTTACTATGTCACTATTTTACTATTTCATTATTTATTATTTTACTATGTCACTATTTTACTGTCTTACTATTTTACCTACCTTGAAGTCCTGTGGCAACAGACTAGTGATGAAACAGCAGCTACAGATACAGTGGGAGTTATAGTCACAACCCTGCACACAGGCAGCTCAGGCTGTAGGGCTGTCTTCCCAGACTGAAGCAGCACTGGAATTTGGCAACCTCCTGAGGGTCTGACCAGCCTTCTTAAGAGCTGTACTGCTCACCTCCTTGCATGAGGAAGGGGCTAGAAAAGGAGCCATAAAAATTGTCTGCTTTACCTAACCCTGACCTGCTTGCCTCAGCAGTTGGGGATCCCACCCTGCGGTCAAAAGACAAAAACATGTACAAAAATTTTTACAAAGGTGATTCCGCTCACCATTAGTACATGGAATGTGTATGCAAGAAATCCAGTAGACCTGAAAAACGAACAGTTCTTGTTACAAGACAGCTCAGCAGATATAGCTTCTAAGTAGCAGTCCTGAGTAAAAGAAGGAAGGCAGATGAAGATCAGCTTACCAAAGTAAGAGCTGGATACACATTGTTATGGAGTGGCCATAGATGTGCAGAGCACCACGAAGCTGGCATAGGCTTCACAGTCAAATCTACTATACTCAACAAGCTTGTATGGCTCCCAAAAGGAGTGAATGACAACCTCATGACAATGTGATTACCACTTGCAGGAAAGCACCATGCCACCATGTTCAGTGTGTATGTTCCCACCATGATGAACCCTGATGAGGTCAAAGAAAATTTATGAAGACCTAGAGGTCCTCATCTTCAATGCCAAAAGAGGACAACTGTTACTCGGTAATTGTGGATGACTTTAACACTAGAGTTGGCATAGACTATCAGATTATCAGACATGGCAAGGATCCTTTGGAGGAATGGAGTTGGAAATAGCAACAACAACAGTCACTTACAACTGAAGACTTGTGTGTCTCGTGACCTTCAACAACAAAATTTCATGGACGCACCCTTATGCAAATACTGGCATTTAATAGACTGTCATTGTAGGGAGAAGAAATGGAAAGGAAGTGAGAGTAATAAAGGTGATATGTGGCACAGAGTGCCTGACAGATCATAGACTTAGCCTCTCCAAGCTAAACATTCACATTCAACAAAAGCAGCAGCCTCAAGGCATTATGACTAACAAAAGACTCTATGACAAACAGATTAGAGTACTTCTCTGAGCATGAATAGTTTGTTGCTAACTTGGAGGGAAAGCTGAGCCAACATACTGTAGGTAACAGTGGAATGGTGTTTTCGTATACAGAGGATTTGGTGTACAACACTACATTTACTCATCTGGGCCAGAACACTGGCAAACATCAGGACTTACATGATGAAAATGATGGGAAAATTTAAAAGCTACTAAATAAAAAACTAGAACTCTATAGGATCTACCAAAAAGATACTTCATCCATCTCTAAAAAGGCAACATTTAACTCCATCAAAAGTAAACTACAAAGTTTAGAAAGATACAAGATTCTTGACTCAGTGAGAAGAAAGATAAAATTCAGTATTATGCTGATAACAACAATCCAAAGCATTTTTTCAATACCCTGAAGGCTATTTATGGACCAAAGACCTTTGAAGCATCTCAGCTATTCAGCACTGATACAGCCACACTGATAAGTGATAATGATCCTGGAAAGTTGGACTGAACGCTTCCATAGTGTTTTCAACAGACCATCTTCAACCAATGCTGAAGCCATTGACTGTTTACTTCAGATTGAAGTCAATCCTTCACTAACCAAACTTCCAACTGAAGAAGAGGTTTTGAATGCTATTAGGCACCTCTCATGTGGCAAAAAGCCTGGTGCTGATTTTATTCCATCTGAGACTGATAATGCAGGAAGTCCAGTACTCATATAAAAGCTGACTGAGGGGCAGCTAGGTGGTGCAGTGGATAGAGCACTGGCCCTGGATTCAGGATGACCTGAGTTCAAATCCGGCCTCAGACAAATAACACTTACTAGCTGTGTGACCCTGGGCAAGTCACTTAACCCCATTGCCTAGCCAAAAAAAAAAACAAAAGCTGACTGAAATCTTCCAGGTTGTACGGCCAAAGGAAATTATCCCTTAGGAGTTCAAGAATGCCTCCATTGTCCATCTCTATAAAGGAAGAAGGAAAAAGTTCTTTATGATTTCTCTTGATAGTCTATGATAGTTTAAGTCTTTTGTTTCTTTGAATGAATTTTATTATTTTATTGAGTTCTCTTGATAATCTAAATAGAGATAAAATAGAACTGCATTTCCAGACCACAAATTATATAAAAAAAAACAGCAGTCACTAAATCCATTTGGGACTGGTTAAAAAATAGTGTAGATTCTTCCTCATTTCTGCCTCATGGCCCACTCAGCTTCTAATCCATCTTCTGCAAGAAACCTTTCCCAAAACAGGAAAATGATAAATGTTGGAGAAGATGTGGGAAAATTGGAATACTAATTAATGCATTGTTGGTGAAGTTGTGAACTGATCCAACCATTCTGAAGAGCAATTTGGAACTATGCTCAAAGGGCCATAAAACTGTGCATACCCTTTGACCGACCAATACCACTTTTAGGTCTGTATTCCTAAGAGATTATAAAAATGGCAAAAGGACCCACATGTACATAACAACTCTTTTTATGGTGGCCAAGAATTGGAAATTGAAGGGATGCCCATCAATTGAGGAATGGCTGAACAAGTTGTGGTATATGAATGTAATGGAATACTATTATGCTATAAGAAATGATGAACAAGTGGACTTCAGAAAACCTGGAAAGACTTATATGAACTGTTGCTGAGTGATGTGAGCAGAACCAAGAGAACCACTGTACACAGTAACAGCCACATTGTGTGATGACTAACTTTCATAGATTTGGCTCTTCTCAGCAATTTAAGGATCTAAGACAACTCCAAAAGACTCATGATGGAAAATGCTCTCCATATTCAGAGAAAGAACTATGGAATCTGAATGCAAACAAAGCATAGTATTTGCTTTCTCTTTTTTGTTTCTTTGTTTTGTTTCTTCTTTCTCATGGTTCCTCCCATTGCTTCTAATTCTTCTTCACAACATAACTAATGTAAAAGTATGTTTAATATGACTGTATATGTAGAGCCTATATCAGCTTGCATGCCATCTTGGGGAGGGGGGAGGGGAAGGAGTAGTGGGAGAAAATTTAAAACTCAAAAGCTTATGGAAGTAAATGTTAAAAACTAAAAATAAATAAATTACTTTAAAAAAGAAACTTTTCCCAAATCCCCATAATGTTAATGTCTTCCCTCTGAGATAATCTCCTATATGTTCTATGTGTATGTATATGCATGCATGCATGCATGTGTATGTATGTGCATGTATGTTTACATATATACACCTGTGTTTGCACATGCTCCTGCATGCAGGTTCATATGCGTATACATGTTGTACATACTTGTTTGAATGATGTTTCCCCGTTTGCTTTTTGAAGTAGATACTGTTATTGGGGGTTTTTTGTATCCCCAGTATTTAGCTCAGTAAATGCATGCTGACTTACTGGTTGAATTGGCCAGACAAGAGAGAATCAGAAACAGTAGAACTCAGTAGTACATTGTTTGATGAACATCACTCAGGAAAGAATTGCTTATTTGATAAGAATTACTGGGAAAACTACAAAGTAGTCTCTCAGAATTAGACCTAGTTTTACTCTTAAGCCACATTCACAATAAATTCAAAATGGATATGTTAACCAAACATTAAAGATCATACTACAAAAAATGAAGAAAATCATATACCTTTCCCAGGTATGGGTAGAAGACATGGTAGAGGCAAGATAATATGGACAATTTTGATTCCAAGAAAATGCAAAGCTTCTGCACAAACAAATTAATATATGTAGGATAAGAAGAGAAGCAGCTGAATGGAGAAAAAAATATTTGCATCAAATTCCACAGATAAGATTCTGGTATCCAAGATTACCTAACAAACACATGTGCTCATGTATTAGATATGTGAATATATTTGTCTATATATACATAGATGTTTATACATACATATGACCAAAAGTCATTCCCTGATAAAAAAAGTCAAAGAATATGAACAAATAGTTCTCAAAAGAATTATTGCAAACTATTAACAATCATTTTAATAATGCTCCAAATTATTAATAAAAGAAACGAATATCAAAATAACTCTAATATTTCACCTCACATCCAACAAGCTGGCAAAAATGACAAAATATGGTCAGTGTTGGAGGGGCTATGGGAAAATAGGCCCACTAGTACATTTGTCGGAGCAGTGCACCAGTACAACTATTTTGGAGTTGTTTTTTTTAAATAGTATTTTATTTTTCCCCAATTACATGTCAAGACAATTTTTAGCATTCGTTTTTATAAGATTTGAGTGCCAAATTTTTTTCCCTCCCTCACTCCCTCCTTCCCTTCCACTCTTTCAAAAATGGTAGGCAATTTGATATAGATTGTATGTGCCATCATATAAAACATATTTCCATATTAGTCACAATTATGAAATAAAAAAGAAATCAAAAGGGGGAAAATGTGAAAAAAGAATAAAGTAAGTGACAAAAATATGCTTTGATCTGAAGTCAGAGTCCATTCTTTCAATGCCTATTTTGCCCTCTGGTTCAAGGACATCAGGGCATTTTTCCTTGATAATTTTTCGAAAGATGCTGTCCAGGTCCAACTTTTGATTATGGCTTTCAGGCAGTCCAACGATTCTGACATTGTCTCTCCTAGATCTATTTTCCAGTTCAGTTGATTTTCCCATGAGATATTTTACATTTTCTTCTATTTTTTCATGCTTTTGAATTTGTTTGGTTCATTCTTGATATCTCATAGAGTTATTAGCTTCCACTTGCCCAATTCTAACTTTTAAGAAGTTGTTTTCCTTAGCTTTTGTACTTCCTTTTCCATTTGGCCAATTGTATTTTTTAAGAAGTTGTCTTCTTCAGTGGATTTTTGTATCTCCTTTTCCACTTGGCCAATTCTACTTTTTAATCAGTTTTTTTCTTTTTCCAAGCTGTTGACTCTTTTTTTTATATAATTCTCTTGCATCATTCTCATTTCTTTTACCAATTTTTCTTCTCTCTCTCTTCTATGATTTTAAGATCCTTTTTGAGCTCTTCCATGAGTCCTTTCTGGGCTTGAAACCGCTTCCTATTTTTCTTTGGGGTTTTGCCCATTGGTGTTTTGACATTATCCTTTTCTGAGTTTGTGTCTTGATCTTCCCTGTTACCATAATAACTTTCTATGGTCAGATTCTTTTTTCGTTGTTTTTTGCTCATTTTTTGCCCTTTTTCCTTTCTTTTAAATATGAGTTCTGTTCCTGGGATCGAAGGGGCACTGTCTTGGGCTTCTTGTGCCAGGGGCGGCTGTCTCTGGCTGTCTACTTTGTGCTGCACTGGAGTTGCCTGAGGCCCACAGGGGACCCTCCTGTCTGGGTGCTGTACTGAGATAATAGGGTTGTGGGATGGCTGGTGCTACTGTAGGCCCAAGGGGTCTGGCAGCTTACCTGGAGCTGAACCCAGGTCCTAGTGCTGCTATCTGGCACATGCTGAGGCAGGTGCAGTGTCTCTGTGTTTTCCTGGGGCTACACTGAAGTACATGGTGATCTGGAGACTTGCCTGTTTGCCCAGGGTTATGCTGAAGCATGTGACAGTTCTTAAATCTGGAGTCTGCCTATTCCCCTGGTGGGTCCCGGTATTGGTGTTTGCCTGCCCCACCACATTGGGGCACAGGATTTCCTGCTGGTGTGCCAAGGTGGGGTTTGCTGTGGCTTGCTGGGATGCTTCCTGACCTGAACTGCACTCCCCCTTTTACCCAAGTGAAACAGGTTTTTCTTGCCAATCTCCCAAGTTTCTTGGGCTAAAATATTGTTTCACTCTATCTTTTTGCTGATTCTGCTGTTGCGGGATTTGTTTTGGGGAGCTATTTTATGATTGTTTAGAAGTGAATACGGGAGAGTTACAGTGATTTACTTCTTACTTGGCCATCTTGCCTCCCAGAGCACAATTATTTTGTTTGTAAATAAAATGACTAAAATGTCCATACTCTTTGACCCAGAGATTCCACTAATAAGCATATACCCCAAGGAGACCATTGATTAGAAGAGAGTCCCCATATACATCAAAATATTTATAATAGCATTGTTTATAGTAGCTGACATTGGATTATAAAGAGCACTGGGCTAGATATGTGAAAAGCTGGGTTCTAATTCCTCATATCTACAACTGTATAATCAAGCACCAAGTCACCTTTCTGGGCTTCAGATGTGTAGGGTTGGATTAGATGACCCCTGATAATCCCTTCAAATTCTAACATTCTCTCTTCCTTTACCTTTGGTATTTTAGTGAAAACCAAGAATAGTCACAGATCAACTTCATTTTGAAGTCTTCCCTAACTCTATTTTCTTTCACACACCTACACCACACCCACACCCTGCAAGCTAAAAGGGGCTTTTCCTCTTCCTTAGATTTCTCCTAACACTGTGTCTTTATTCTAATCACATCCCCTTATGTATCAAGGCTTCCTCTAAATAGATTAGGTTTTCTTTGAAATATGGTCAGTCATTTTTTTTTCTTTGTATCCTCTTTGCCTAATTTAGTACCTTTGCACATAATAGGTGCTTAGTAAATGCTAATTGAATTGAATTGAATGTCACAAGGAAGTATGGGTTATGTGGCCAATGAGAGTGCAAAAAATAAGTGTTATCTGAATTCAGACACTACCACGGGCTCAAGCAGTCAGGAAAGGCTTTAGAGAGAAGTTGGGCAAGTAGAGCCTTAAATGATAAGTGTGATTAACATAAAGACCAAGAGAATCAATTCAGTTTAGTCCTTCTGCCAACAGTGGTCTTGTTTGGCTGATTTCTTATTATGTAGTAAAGAGAGATACTGTGTTTTGCTCTTTACAGATCCCACAACAAGGAGGAATGCAAAGGGTGGGCCCACAGCTCGAAACAGATATGCCAGTCAATGGACTCTCAATAGGCCCCACCCCACCATCTCAGCACACACTCTCACTACAGACTGGAGATTACCAACTCCAAGAGTCACAGGATCAGTGGACAAAGAAAGTGATAGTTACAGTGTCAGTCCCTCACAAGATACAGGTATGAGTAACACTGTTCTGCTGCTCTCTGACTCTCAACGGCCACAGTATTATTGCAACCAGACTGAAATCACAATATTACATCCATGAACTGTTCCTGTTTTTCATCATATCATCTTGAAGAGAACCCTAAAAATCCAAAGAAATTTCTAGCCTATTTATGACCACTCCAATTCTGTAACCTCAAGTCAGGGCTGAACAACCACCACAAAGTAGACTAATCAGAGTACTGTGGGTGTTATATAGCTTTGCCAAAAGTACAAGAATGATCACTACTCTTACTCCCCCTTTTTAAAGTCCTTTTCTCTGGGAATATAAAATAAAATTAAAACTACCCATAGGAATCAATAAGGAAAAATAACATCCCCTCCGAAGAGAAATACACAATTTTGAATATACATTTGCTTTGTCTATTTTGCTTAGATGTTTTTTACAAGGAAGTGGAGATGGGTGTCCAGTTTAAGGAATAAAGATAGTGGCATTATAAATAAAAGGAAACAATTTTTTTTTAAAAAAGGTTACCCCCCCCACACCCCTAAACATTTTTCTATTGATCTTCTAGAATCTCCTGACTTATCTACAGTGAAAGCTAACCCAAGAATATCTGGTCTCTGAGACTATTCTCAACATTTAGGGCAAACGTTTTGAATATATTAGCAGTCTGGTCAACTCAGAAAGCGACTAAATTTAAAAATAGTTCAGTTATTAAGTAAACCATCCTACCAGTAGCCAGTTAACCCTAAGAATTCATTTCTTACAGGAAATAATGTTTAAGAATAGTACTCACTGGGCATTAGATTTTTTTGGGGGGTAGTGGTTTTTTATTCCTTCAAAATATTTAAATAAATATATATCAAAATAATAGCCAAAGATAATTTGAATGTACAACTTTAACTTTATTATAATCTTCAGAAATAGAGTACAACAAAGGTAGAACAGGGAGGAACCTCACCGTGAAATTTTCTTTTATAAATACTTATTCTTCCTAAGTGACTTTCTTAGAATTTTATGGAAATGGATTCAAAATTAAATTAAAAATATATAGATTCAATGAGTCAGAAATTCTTTTATTTAAAAATGAAGGCGTTTTTCTTTTTTTTTGCTATCTAACCAGTAAGATGAGTCCAATAATATGATGCTAAATCCAAGAGTATGATGATCACTTTCTCAGGGGAAAAAAAACTATTTGAAATAATCAAACTTATTATTCAGTCAGAAACTCATTTCTAACCACATTCACTTCTTCCTTCCCTAGCTAGGACTCTTGGGAACATAATCAGTAGCCCTCTTATTACTCATGCCTGTTAAAAAGGATATCTTCTTGGTGGCAATTCAGGAGAAGTATAGTGTAGACAGGAGACATCATTCTAACTTCAATACTTCAAGAATTTCTAATTTGTTCCCTCCGCCTATATACATTACAGCCACTCTTCATTTTCATGCATCATCTGAAGAATTGCTATAGCAAAAAAGAAAAATATCATTATGTTGCAGCCACCCTCATGATAAGTCTCTCCAAATTTAGCTAGGCCAATCTTCTGGAATATAGGCATAATCTGCCCCTGACCCTGCTAAAGTTTTGTTTTGCTGCCAGAGCCTTCAAGAATTCATGATTACTTCTATTTGGATTTTTTTAATTAAAAGGTAGGTATTAAAGGAGTCAATAATCATTAATTTGGGGAAATTTTTAGCCTGGAATATTCTGATCATAGAAGAATTAGACTTTATTGAAATATTCATTAGGTGAATGAAATTATTCATTAATTCACTACAGCTTATTAAGCCTACCATGAAAAGCATCAGAAATTATTTTTATGTTTCCTGGTACTCATGTACCTCTGCATTTCTCTGAAAGATTAATATTTTATCTGTAATCCAAGCTGTTACATTATGTTATATTTTGCCTAGATCGAGCAAGAAGTAGCATGGTCTCCACAGAAAGTGCCTCCTCTACCTATGAAGAACTAGCAAGAGCCTATGAACATGCCAAGATGGAAGAACAATTAAGACATGCAAAGTTCACTATTACAGAGTGCTTCATATCAGACACATCTTCAGAACAGTTAACGGCAGGGACTAATGAATACACAGACAGTCTGACCTCCAGCACCCCTTCAGAATCAGGGATCTGCAGGTTTACTGCATCTCCCCCTAAACCTCAGGATGGAGGACGAGTAATGAATATGGCAGTTCCAAAGGCACATCGACCAGGTAAGAAAATGTACTCAATCATTCTTAGGGGAAAGTTGATTTTTATTTCCTATTTTATGGTTACTTTGGATGTTTGGGATAGGCTATTCCATAACAAGCAAACAAACAAAACAAACGAATGAATTAACAAATCCAGCACGTGAATCAGAAGTGAGGTTTATTATATCTTGCTTTTGAAATCTTTTGTCATTGATCAAATTGACAGTCAAGGGGAGAAGTGCATTCTTGGTTATATAGTATTTGGAAACCACTCCAAAGCTTAAAATACCTAGCTATATAAATATCTGACTCTAATTTGGACACTGATAACACACACACACATACACACGCATATGCACGCACATGTACACACACTTATATGTGTACATACATATCACATAAATATATATACACACATACAGGTGTGTGTGTGCATGAGTGTGTGTGTGTGTGTGTGTGTGTGTGTGTGTATGTAAATGAGAGTTTGGAGGGAAAGGCAGGAAGGCAGGCAGACAGGTAGTCAGAAACAGGACTGAAACTGACAGAGACAGATATTAATTTATATTACTTTAGTGGATAGACCTAGGCTATCCTATTGAATATACTTTTATTTTGCCTGTTGCTCATTTAAAAATTTTGCTGGTTCTGTTTCAAAAATGTATCCTTGCTTTAAAATAATTATTATTTTTTCTTATTTGATGACATAAAGGCTGTCTTAATGAACCCTATAAATACATAACAATAAAAATTCATTTTATTAATTGAGTAAAGAATAATCCTGAAGTAATTAAAGATACATGCCCAAAAAAAGGTAAAGAAAGATGGTTTCTTGTATTTTCCTATTTATGTGCTTCTTGGGTAAAAGATGGGTTTTTTGAGATTTGAGAGCAGCTATATATTTTCTGGAATTTTTAATGCAATTGCGTAGTTGACATTGCTTAACGTGGCATTCCATGTAAGTATGGGACACTGGTCATATGGCTGCAAAATAGGGACAGATAAAATTCAGGTTCTTTAAATATGACAAAGACAATAACAATAACAGTATTAAATTAGAGAGAGAGAGAGAGAGAGAGAGAGAGAGACGCAGCATGTAGAAATGAACAGATAGCCATTCGTAGAGTCAAGAAGGCCTGGTTCAAATCCTACCTTTGACATTTACAGGCAGTGCTAGACTGAGCGAGTTACTGACCCACTCAACTTTTTAAGACTAATTTGTTAAACAATTCTCAAGCTTCATTGGTAGAGAGAATTTCCTCCAAATAAGTTCCCTATACTAATGAAATCATAATCTGGACTAAACTATTCATGATGACAATGTAATAATAAAGTTAATATAACACTTTAGGATTTGTGAAGTACTTTACATACATGTAAAGAGCCCATGTGCTTTTTACATAAAACTTGTGAGGGAGACCCCTAGTAAGTGTCAGATGCTTACTACTCTTTTCTTGATCTATACATGTAGAAAGCTATACTTGCATCATAAGTCCCTATGCTCTAGAGAAGGGAAGGTTTGGGGAAGATGAAGCTGAGATGAATAGATTGTCAGGGCTCAGAAGAGGACATGGAAGTTAGATATGCTCTATGTTTTTCTGGATTTATGTAATATATCAAGATAGTCATGTGGTGCCTAGATATGCTAATTGTTCACCTCCACTGAGTGAATTCTGCCTTCTCCTTCAGCTTCAGTTAGTGTAATGGCAATCAGTTAATCAGTCAATTAATTAAGAATTTATTAAGTACTTGTTCTGTGCCAGACTTTTTGCTTAGATGCTATGGATACAAATGCAAAAATCAAATAGTCCCTGAATGTGTAACATTAGCAAGCATCGAAGGCAGATTTATAAAATATGGCCCACGTTCATAGTAACTTTATACTTAAAAAGGTTAATTATGAAGTGGTTTGTGCTGACACTCCCAGTGAGAAAACACAACTCTCTGGGAGAATCATCGGAAAGGTCCCTGGTGTCCTTCTGACACAAAGAGACCCTAAGCAACAGAAGGACAGGGTCAACCCTGGGTGATTATGAGAAATAATATTAAATCTAACAAATGTATTCTTTCCCAAGATGAATAAAAACATACCCATACAAGTAAGTGGAAGAAAAACAGAGGCAGTGACCACACATTCCTCTCCTCTGGCTTGTTTCTTTCAATACTCTTGTTATTGCAACAGCTGCCCACCACACCATCACACACAGATCAGCTTCTCCATTTAGAAAAGTGACAAAATGAAAGATTAGACATTTTCTGATCCCCACAATCTCTCAAACCTTTTTTTTCCAAAATAGGAATTATATGTCAGGTATCAAGCTGTCTAGGACATCAAAAAACAAAATAATGTGAAAACTTAATAAACTAACAGCAGAGAAGGCAAATAATCCCTTATGCAGACTCACTTAGCATCCCTTTCCCCAATGCCCACAAAACATCAGGAGTGTACAAGCTCACCAACGTACTTGAAACAAAGCTAAACTCTCCATCTCCCCCAACTTTCCCAGAGACCTGAGATCCAAATGGCAAAAAGTTCTGACTGTAATA
This sequence comes from Vombatus ursinus, assembly GCF_900497805.2. Lineage (NCBI taxonomy): Eukaryota > Metazoa > Chordata > Mammalia > Diprotodontia > Vombatidae > Vombatus > Vombatus ursinus. The sequence continues at coordinate 4,145,995 of NW_020954702.1, forward strand.
GCAGCATGACAACTCTCTGTCCCTCAATAGAGTTTGACTGCAAAACTAAGGGACAAAGGGAATGTGTATCTACACTTCCAATAAAAATCAGCTTACCTCTCCTCCATGCTATGGAGATCCAAACTTCAAACTAAAGAAATTTGTGTATTCTAAGATAATAGTGTGGTAGTTCTCCATATTACTGCCCAAAACTTTTGAATATATAAAACTAAGTCTTAATCAAAAAAAAAAAAAATCTGAGGCAGGTAGGTGGCACAGCGGATAGAACACTGGCCCTGGATTCAGGAGGACCTGAGTCCAAATCTGGCCTCAGACACACAAAAGCATTTACTAGCTGTGTGACCCTAGGCAAGTCACTTAACCCCATTGCCTAGCCAAAAAAAAATTAAAAATCCACAGGTCATCTCTGGGGGAAAACTCTATGTCACAAACTCTAAGACACATAGCAATTAAATGGTACAATTCCACTGAATACAAATTCTGCAAGCAACCAGTAGAAATAAATTAAAATATAAAGGGAAGAAAATTCAATTAAACAAGATTATCTCACCATTCACCACAAAAGAGAACTGAATATTGTGGTCCGAAGAGCAAATGAGTTCAAGATGCAACCCAAGGTAACCTACTCTGCAAATCTGGTCCTAACCATAAATGAAAAAAAGATTGATATTGAATAAAGTAGAGGTGTTTGAAACACTTCTAGAAAGAAAAACATACCTGCAGAAATCATTAGTTTCTCAAGCACCTACACACAAAAGAGATACATGAAGGGTAAATAAATACAGCAACCAATAACAACAACAACAACAAAATAATAACAAAGAGAATATTAACAGATTTCTTTCTAAAGGTCCATAAGGAGACAAGAGTGAAAGCACAAGTCAAATGTAATTGATGATAGAGAAAAAAGCCTGAAATATCATGGACCAAACCTTACAAAATTCTGTTTACAAATGAATAAATAGTTATTGTGGGACTGAATTACAGTCATATAAACTGAATTATAGGCATCTAAAAAGGGGAAAGGAGAAGGTAGAGGACAGCACCTTATGTAATGTAATCAAATCAAAGGCTAACAATGAAAAAAATAACTCTTATAGTCTCTTCGAAAGAAATAAATTTAAAGGAGAATGAGTCAGAAGAGAAAAGGAGGGATTTTTAAAAGAGGAAACAAAGGAAGGAAATCTTGTTTCAGAAACTGGAGGGGATAATACTGATGAATGCTCCTATAAAAGATGAGTGATATTGCATAAAGGAAGATGGGGATCTTATAGTTGGTGGTATCTTCAGGAATTTGAGACTTAGACCACTCATCCTGACCCATGAGAAAGGAATTTAGAACTCTTTGGGGCAGCTAATATCCAGAAGACTGGTAGGATATAGATGCAGGAAAGAGATTTTAAGAAAATGGGGAAAGATGACCAAGAGAAAAGCACAGATAAATAACGAACTGGACAATTAGAGATATAGAAACAATTCTACCATTGGGCAATATCTTATCACCTGTGGGAACTGGTATTTCTAAGAGTCAGGCACAACATAAAAAGAAAGAAAGAGATCAAGCTCTACAAAGCAATAACAGGAAGTTTTTAGAAGAGGGAAAAAATAGGTACCTCAAAAATTTTAGTTCCACAAGGAATACAGAGATTAAAGTAAAACTAAATAAGTTATGTTATTTTAGTTATGAATTAAAGAATAAAAGTTCAAAAAGGAAAATAAATAATGAAGAAAATGAAAGAAAACATTTTCAGAAAAATACACACTAAGTGACAAAACTAGCAGAAGGCAAGGAGAGAAAAAAAGAATTGTACTTGATTAAATGAAGAAGGGAAAGGGGAAGGAAGAATTTAATAACTACAAGCAAAAAAAAAAAAGGAAATAAACAAAAGTCCAAAATTAAGGAATTATTCATTTGTAGAATATATTTATTCACCTGTAAACAAAAGGGAAGGGAAGGGTTTGAGGGTAAAGGGAAGAGAGCTGGTGGGAATAAAGTTCCCTTAAAATATATTAAGCTAAAATATTTTAAATTAAATAGTATTGTATTTGCAGAGGAAAGAAAGCAAATCCTAATTTAGGAGAACATATTGGAGACAAATAGAGGCAAATAGAAACCTACCATTGATAACTTCAAATGTGAATGGACTAAACAATCCAATGAAATGTAAAAGAGTAATGGTGCATTCTATGATACATTCAAAATAGATACAATCTTAATATTTAAATTGATATATAATCTTAAATTAAAGATCATACTATAATGAAAATTAGAAGAAAAGTAGATCACATAACTCTCACATATATGACTAGGAGATACATTCTTAACCAAAGAAGGGATAGAAACAATTACTAAAGATAGATAACTTTGATTACATGAAACTGAAAAGCTTTGGCACAAACAAAATTAATGCATCTAGGATAAAAAGAGAAGTTGGATTGGAAAAACCTTTGTATAAAATTTTTCTGATAAGGTTTTCTATTCAAGATATATAAACAACTAACAGATAATGTGTGTGTATGTGTATAATAAAATACAAAGACCATTCCTCAATAGAAAAGTGGTCAACTTACATGAATAAACAGTTCTCAAAAGAAAAACTGCAAACTATAAACAACCATATGAAAGAATGCTCCAAAACACTAATAATTAGAAAAATTCAAATCAAAATGACCCTGAAATGTTTCACACTCTGAAAATTGGGAAAGATGACAAAAAAGTGGAATAATCAATTTTGGGAGATTGTTCACTAGACACTAAAATGTGCACTAGGCACTATGAAAGAACAAAATTGTTTGGGGAAGCAATTTGAAATTATGCAGCTAAAGTCAACAAAATGCCTATATCCTCTGACCCAGAAATTCCATTAATGGAATTTCTGAAGAAGGCCATCAATAAGAAAGAAATGCCCCAATACACCAAATAAAAGCTCTTTTTTGCAATGGTAAAGAGCTGGGAACAAAATAGATGCCTACCAGTTGGGGAATGGCTAAACAAATTGTGGTACATGAATATAATGGGATATAATTGTGCTTTAAGAAATGATAAAAGTGGAGCAGCTAGATGGCAAAGTGGATAGAGCCATGATGAAAAAGTGAGCCTGGACATTGTATTTCAAAAAATCATAAAACCTAAGACTTTCAGAATGGTAATGCTTCCAGCCCGGTGTCAAATGGTTCAACATAGAAACTGATATGATTTTATAAGTGGAAATGGTATTAAAGAAGAGGAATTAACATCTCATTTGCCACTGCACTACAAGGACCATAGGAATATTGCATCTCACTTACAGCTGAAACCGTCTGCCACATATATTGTCTCCCTGTTAGAATGTGAGCTGCTTGACAACAGAATTGCATTACTTTTCTATTTGTATCCCCAGTGGTTAGCTCCCTGCTTTGTACATAGTAAGTACTTAATAAATGCTTTATTCAGTCAATTATAGCTTCTTCAAAACTCACATAGTATTATAAAGCAGTAATCATGAGAACTATTTAGTACTAGTTTAAAAAAACCAGAAAAATGGATCACTGAAACAGGGTAAATAAGTGAAGAAGAAGGAGAAAGAGAAGAAGAAGAAGAAGAAGAAGAAGAAGAAGAAGAAGAAGAAGAAGAAGAAGAAGAAGAAAGAGAAGGAGAAGAAGGAGAGAGAGGGGGTGAGAGAGAAGGAAGGGAGAGGGAGGGGGAGGGAGAAGAAGAAGTAAAAACATATCCATTGTTTGATAAATCCAAGGACATAAATGTCTGATGGAAACAATCCATTTTAATAAGAAATGTTGGGGAAATAATTTGTTATAGTCTAGTATAAGACCAAAATCTTTCTAAATACCAAAATAAGCTGAAAATGAATATGCAACCTGGATATAAAAGGTCAGTATGGGAAGAGAGATAGAGATATCAGATTCTTTTCACAACTATGACTCAAAGAATAATTCCTAACATTAAAAGGTTTAGAAAATATGATAGAAGATAAAATAGCAATTTTTGACTCACAAAATTAAAAATCTTTTTAATGGAGAAAAAAGAGATATACTGGATGAAATGTTCACATCAAATATTGTTGTTAATGGTTTGATTTCCAAAATATGCAAAGAATTTACAAAAAGATATAACACAAAAAAGCCGTTTTCTCAGAGAGTGGTCAAATGATATGAATAATTTTTTTTTAATTTGCTTGAAGTAAATGTTCATTTGAAAGCAAAGTCAAAATCATTAAGAGATAAATATTAATTACAAGAGCATGAATGTTTCATCTCACACAGTACAAATTCTAAAATATGATAAAAGATGAAGGGTCAATATTGGGGCTTGGCACAGGAAAATACAAATGGAACTACAGTGTTCCAACCATTCAGAATTTCAGCTTGTAATTATGAAATAAAGGTGATTAAACTGCCCATACCCTTTGACTCAGAAATCCCACTGCTACTCATATGCTATAAGGAAATCAAAGACAGAAACAAAGGTTCACTTTCTGTGGTAATGAAGACCTGAAAATAAAGTGTGTATCCATCCTTTGGGGGATGACTGGGGAAATAGTGGTCCATAAATTAAATATACTAAGTACGTTAAGTGCAAATACAATTAAATTCATTTTAAATACACAAATAAATTATGTGGTGAAATATGAATATGAGCTAGTCAGAGAACTGATAAGATGTATTTGATCTGGTGAAGAGCAAAGAAAGCAAAACCAAAAGAACAACATAAACAACAATATAAATGAAAAGATCACAAAAAGAAACTTGAACTCTGAGTCATAATTGATTACTTTTAAAATATCAAAATTAATACTACCTTTTATTTCTTCTCTATTGATTTCTACTTTATTGATTTTACAATGTAAATTATTTTGTGCTGTATTAATTTTCTAATTAAGTCGGCATCTGCCTAACACCAACTTGCTATTTCCTTGAGGTGAGCTCAGGAATTTGACTTTCCCTCTGAGCTAGATGAAAAGAAAAGTTGCTATCTCTCATACTGGTAGTCCATAGGACACTTAGTACCATCCCCAAAAGATATGTCAACTGTCCTTGCCTGTTCTTGTACAATTAGGGGAGATTTTATCTCTTCCAAGGAACAGCAAATCTCGTAGTTTTGATCCCCTAGCAGATGGGGTACCCTAAAACAATCAACATTCCTTAATTATCAGAGAGGGGCATGATTAGCCTCATCTGAATTCTAGCCAACTTTTCCTAGTGTAGCCAATTGTAATGTTTATGTCTACCCAGATCCCTTTCTTTCTTGTGTGTCAATAAAGAGGGTCTACCGTTTCTCATGGGGGTTGTTAGCTTTACTGCAGTGGCCAATCTGACCAACTTTGTTTACAGTTATATGCATCACTGTTCCTTTAAAATAATATTTTAACTTTTAACTTATTATATGTAAAGGTAACTTTTAACATTCACTTTATAAAAGCTTGAGTTCCAAGTTTTCTCCCTCCCTTCCTAACCTCCATTCCTGAGAAGGTAAGCAATTTGATAAAGGTTATACATGTACATCATGCAAAACTTATGCCCATATTAGTCATATTGTAAAAGAAGACAAGGAGCCAAAAGATAAAAAACAAACAAAATAAAGAAAGTGAAAAGTAGTATGTTTTGATCCATATTCAGACTCCCTCAGTTCTTTCTTTGGAAGTGAATAGCATTTTCTATCATGAGTCCATTGGAATTGTCTTGGATCATTATATTGCTAAAAGTAGCTAAGTCATTCACAGTAGATCATCATACAATATTGCTGTTACTGTGTACAATGTTCTCCTGGATTTTCTCACTTCACTTTGCATTAGTTTATGTAAGTTTTCCCAGATTTTTTTCTGAAATCAACCTGCTCATCATTTCTTACTGAACAATATTTCATTACAACCATCTACCACAATTTGTTTAGCCGTTCCACAATTGAGGAGCATAGCCTCAATTTCCAATTCTTTGCCACCACAAAAAGAATTGCTATAAAAACTTTTTTATAGATCAATTCTTCTCTGTTTTTTAAATTCTTTGAGATATAGACTTAATAGAGGTATTACTGGATTAAAGGGTATGCACAATTTTATAGCCCTTTGGACATAGTTCCAAGAGCTTTCCAGAACAGTTAGATCAGTTCACAACTCCACCAACAATGTATTAATGCCTCATTTTCCCCACATGCCCTCCATCATTTGTCATTTTCCTTTTCTGTCCTATTAGCCAATCTAATAGATATGAGGTAGCACATCAGAATCATTTTCATTTACATTTCTCCTAACAATAGTGAGTTAGAACATTTTTATCATAGCTTTGAATTCTTGATCTGAAAACTGCCTGTTCATATCTTTTGACTATTTATCAATTGGGAAATGATTTCTATTCTTATAATTTTGATTCAGTTCTCTATATATTTGAGAAATGAAGCCTTTATCAGAAATATTTGCTATAAAAATTTTCTTCCAGCTTTCTGCTTTCCTTCTAAACTTGATTGGTTTTGTTTGTGCAGAACTTTTTTCATCTACTATAATCAAAACTATTCATTTTACTTCTCATAATGCTTTCTACCTTTCTACCTTTTGATTGTTCATCCCTTATCCACATATCTAACAGGTAAACTATTCCTTGCTCTCCTAATTCACTTATGGTATCATCCTTTATTTTTAAATCATGTACCCATTTTGATCTTCTCTTAGTATACAGTGTAAAGTGTTGGTCTATACCTAGGTTCTGCCATACTGTTTTCCAATTTTTCCAGCAGTTTTTGTCAAATAGTGAATTATTGTCCCAAAAGCTGTAATCTTTGGATTTATCAAACAATAGATTGCTATGGTCATTTACTATTGTGTCTTGTGTACCTAATCTATTCCATTGATCTACCAGTATATTTCTTAGTCAATACCAGATAGTTTTGATGATTACTGCTTTACAATACAGTTTGAGATTTGGTATGGCTAGGTCATCTTCCTTCACATTTGTTTTCATTAATTCCCTTGACATCCTAATCTTTTGTTCTTCCAGATGAATTATGTTATGATTTTTCTACCTTTATAAAATATTGTTTTGGTATTTTGATAGGTATGGCACTGAATAAGTAAATTAATTTAGGTAAAATTGTCATTTTTATTATATTGACTAATATTAGATATGAAACCTCTTCTCAAAACAGAATTTCTTTTAAAAATATGTATATGTATGTATGTGTGTATGTATTAAACTTACCTTAAGTCAGTACCACTTCAGGTTTTCTGAATATATATTCACCCCCATTATGCCTTTTACATAAGAGAGAATTCAGAGAAACCCCAAGAATTAATTTTGAGAATCTCTCTACTAGAGAAAAAAAAATGTTACTAGTTAGTTTTATGTATAATTGTTTTCCTTCATATGTATCATAAATAAAGGATAAAAGTTTTCAGCAAGAGGTGACAAACAATGATGACAGAACAGATGTTTAGGCTTCCAACAAGGTGGAAAGATCATCATGTCTTTGTACTTTAAAAATACATAAAGCATCTCATATAACAAGCCAGGAATAGAAATAAGATTCTTGTACACAAACCACTTCTATCCAGTTCCTATTACTTATTTAAAATGTTCTGAAGTTACAGTTTGAGGGTGGAGAATGAAATACCAAAAAAGGTTTGTTACCACACTGAAATATTAATATTAAATTAGAAAAATGTTAAATCTAATTCCAACTTGAAATAACAGACATAATGGTAACTAATCCTTTGATAGTTAAATGTTACTAGATCTCTCTTTCTCTTTCTCCATTTCTGCCTTTCTCTGTCTCTGTCTGTTTCTCTCTTTCTCCTAATATAATTTAAAGGAAAAATATTCACCTGTTCATGTGTAATTATGAAGTCCCATCTGTTCATAGGCATCGACTTTATTAGAAATATATATTTTGACAAAATGAAGAAAGCTTTTGTGTATTGCCCCCACTCCCACCCTAAGAGTTACAACTATTTATTCCACTTAAGTGTTGTGAAAGCACATACCCAGTGTTCTGGTCAAGATGGATGAGTAAGTGATTGGCTTCCCTTTGCTATCTCACACAAATAGTACTCCAAAAAAATTTTAAACTAAGAAGAAAGGAAAGAAAAGAAAACATCAGAAAGAAAATTCCACAGGGAAAAAATCAGATAGACTTTTTTAAAAAATAGATGTATATTGATAGCTTTTATTTTTACATCATGTATTTAAGTGAAAATATTTAGGGAAAAAACAGTAAGAAAAAAAATCAATATATCAAAAAAGTCCAGCAATGTATGCAAAGTTTTATGTCCATAGTGCCAGTGATGTTCTGGAGTCAGCTCAAACCAGCTTTCTAAAGTCTATTGTTAAATTTTCACCCTAGAAATTGGAAAACACTATAAATCAGGACATAATTTGCTGTTTTATTGATTTCTAGACTTAAGGCAGTGATGAAGAAAATGTCAATAATATAAAATAATCTTGAAAGTCTGTCATGTGAAAAAAATATTTTAGAAAAACAAATTGTTAAATATTTACCTTCACACCCTTGCATAGACCCCAACCTCTACAAAGGAGCAGCAAGAGGTGGCTTCCTATAATCTCTTTTTTGGAATTAAGTTTATATATTATAACATTTCAGCATTCAGTTTTAATTTTGTTGTGATTGTGGTTCTTTCCATTCACTTTGCTGTATGTCACTGGGTACATTATTTTCCTAATTCTGATTATTCTTAATTCCACCATTGTCTTAATTCAGGTTTAATGTTGGGACAAAAATGAAGTACTTTAAAGACATTGAACAATTAACAAAAAAAGGTTTGTTTTGTCCTAACACAAAAATGTTATTCAATAAGAATACAGTGGAAGTCCAACTTCTCTGAACTTTGTCTGCTTTGTACCTATGGAAACATGTCTAGTCATCAGGGCAAGCTATGGTAAAGGATATGATGACTCCCTTGGTCTTCAAGAATCCATCAAGTCCATTATACTCCACATAGTTGGTACTTTTGTGCCTTAGATGGCCATGAAACTATATCAGAGAAGCCCAGTCAAACAGGTGCCATTGAGGAATTAGTGTAGATGAAGATCTTCTTTGCCTCATCCCTCATAAATCTGTCACATATCACCCATGCAGCCTGGAGCTAAGCCCATTGGAAGAAATCCCTTCTAGTAGGATGGAAGGACCTCCTGGTAGCACCCACATTCCCTAGAGTATGCTCTGTTACCAAATAAGTAGCTCCTAAAGTCCAATCATGTATAACTGAATACAGCCATCATTAAACTAGGAAAAACAGTGAAAGTGAGGGCTCACTGGGCCAATGAAGGGGATGGGGTTCTAGGCTCTGAACTGGAGTTCTCAGTCTTCAACTATTTGTGAAGGGCACTAATTTAACACCACAGATACCTAGGAAAGCATAATATTTAATGGACTGTTTCCATTTAGCAATAGAAGGCAAGAAAATGTGACAAATATTTATTAAGCATTTACAACATGCCAGGCAATAGGCTAAGTGCTAGGGATACAATACAAACCAAGTGGCTACTCTGAGGAACTTGGAGCTCCAGAAGCATGAATCATTTATTCTGGTCACCTCTTGGGACCTGCCAAAAGTTCCACTCAGTCTGGTCTTTATGGACAGAGACCTCAAGAGCCTTTCAGGATCATAAGAGCCGAATGGGACCTTATGTCCAAGACTGCTAGACAGCCTGCTTTATCTTCCATATCTATACCCTGTTCTAAGCCCAAATTGTGAACAAAGTAAGCAATGCAGGTTCTCTTAAACATGAAGAATCCAATAAGTTACTGGGCTTCCTTCTTAGATCAAGTTCTGAACTGTGCCTGGAATCTTATAGGTTTTACACATCTGTGATATTATCCAAAATTTGACTAAGCAGGCTGGACCCTGGATTTCTTGGGTTGATGGTCAACCTGAGATTTTCATATAGGCCACCATCTGATCTAGGGCCTCTGAAAGCATGGCTTCCTCTGGCCCATTTACAACATTTATAACAATGTAAATGATGCACATCAAAGTCCTCAGGAAGAGAAAACTTTCTTAGGTCTCTGTCCACCATAATGTGGCAATATGGAAGAAAATTCAGACCTAAGGAAGGTCAGGGAAGATTTATTAAACTCCTTCCTAGGTGGAAACAAACTATTCTTCACCAATCTCAACCTGAGGGATAAAGGGGAGGAGGGAAAACGTTGGCAAGGATGATAACTCACATTACCCATGCTGGGCCTAAAAGGAGACAAAACTGTCCCTGAGACCTGATTGACCTGGTTTCCTTAATGTAGATTCCTAGCTAGCCTCCCAGGCACCCAGGGAAATGAAAGATTTCTTCTCTAGTGATGGAGATGAAGGAAGTTTGGAATACTTCATTATATCAAGTCCCCTTACAACAACCTGTGAGGAAGGCAGACAGCACCTAGAAGTGTACAGTGGACTGCAGGGAGCTTAACAAAGTCATCATGCCTATCCCTACAGCTGTTTTGTCTCCTTTTAGAGAAAGCTAATCCATGTTGGAAGAGGGAAGGAAGAGGACCCTAAGCCTAGCCTATGTTGGGAATGGGGGAAAGAAGTTGAGTCAGGGCAACATTGGTACATATTTGTCCTATCACCATTTATGCATCAGTTCATGAAAATGTTTCTGTTCTTCTCTTTATTCACCATGATCATTTCTTACAGCAGAGTAGCATTGTAGTACAATACATTGAATTGATGTACCACCACTTACTTCATAATTCCCCAGATGATGGGCATTTACTTTGTTCTTCACTACCACAAGAAGTATTGTTATAAATATTTTGGCATATGTTAAAAGAAGGGATTTTTAAAATTATTTGTACTTTATCTCTAGCACCTAGTACAGTTCCTGGCACCTAGTAGGTACTTAAATATTTTTTATTAAGATCAATGACCTCCTTAGGATGTATAACTAGCAGTGGAATCTTGGGATCAAAAGGTATAAACATTTTTTTAGCCACTTGATTTATTCTAAATTGCTTTCTGAAATAGTTGTACCAATTCATAACTCCAGTAACAATGCATTACTGTGCCTGTCTTTCCACAATCCTAATACTGACTATTCCCATTTTTTGTCATCTTTTCCAATTTTCTGGTTATGAGTACCTCAGAGTTATTTTGATTTGCATTTCTTATTAACAGCCGACATTTATACAGTGTCTACTATATGCCAAGCATTGTGCTAAGTACTTTACAAATATTTTCTCATTTGATCCTCACAGCAACTCTGGGAGGTAGTTTCTATTATTATCCCCATTTTATAGACTTTCCCAGGGTCACACAGCACTATCTACTTTGCCACCTAACTGTTAATAATAGCAGTGGCAGAAGCAGTAGTAGTAGTAGTAGTAGTAGCAGTAGTAGTAATGTGGAACAGTTTTTTCATATAGTTCTTGATAGTTTTCTATTATTTTGAGTTCTTTTCACAACTGTTTGTTCATATCCTTTTATCACTTATCTCTTGAGAGATGGCTTTTGGGTTTATATATTTCTATTAATTTTCTATATGTTTCTATATATTTGTAGATGATGGAGTGATTATAAAAAAAGAAAATTTGTTAGGAAAAGGTAAAAAGGAGTAATTATAAAATGGGGTGTGAAAGGAAGAACTAAATACAGAGGAAGCAGATGGGGGTGGTGGGCTGGTAATGTTGGAACCTTACTCTCATTTGGGTTGAAGAGAAAACAACACGTGCATCTGGAAGGGTGTAGATGTCTTCTGAACATGTAGAAAGGTTGGAAAACTGGGGAAGAGGGTGGGGGAGGGACTTTTAGCGGGGTGTGTGGATTGGGATTTTGGGGGGTGGGGAGAAAAGGTGGGGGGGGATTTTAGAGGGGTGTGTGGATATACCATATTTATAATTTTATCCCATAGAGGCCAGAATTGCTTCCACTTTCTCCCCCACTTTTTCTTTAATCATCAATATTTCCCTATATACTGGCTCTTTCCCTGCTATCTATAAACACAACCAAGTCTACCCCATCCTTTAAAAAATCCTCTCTAGTTTCCACCATCCCTACTAGCAATTGTTCAAGATGGTTCAGAATCTGTCTCTGGCACACACTGACTATCTAAATCACTCAACCTCTCACTGCCTCAGGTGTGCCTATCTTCATTGGTAAAGGAAATTTCACAGAATCATAAATTTATAGCTGGCAGAGACCCTATAATTGGGTACAATTTTCTCATTTTGTAAATGAGGAAACTGGGTCGCAGCGAGTTTAAGTAACATACATTGAGGCTGTAAGCACCAAAGGAAATGCTTTGATGTAAAAAACTAGGGTTAGGTTTTGTGTATAAATGGTTTGTTGTTGGGGAGGAGAGAGAGTCAAAGAAAGGATAACCATCCAGTTTCCTTTCTCCTTTCCCTCCCACTTTAATTACTATTCAAGCCCAATTGGTTCTTCTTCAGCCTAAGACAAGTTATATTCAGCATCCACATCATTTGTGGTCAGCAGGGTCCCAAGAAAATCTAGATTTTCATCCTAGGAGGTCATTTTATCCAAAGACCTTTCTGCTGACAGTGTCATTAATATGGACAGTTGAATTCATGTTCTCTGACTCTAAACTCATGCTCATCCTACTCATTGAGCATAAGTTCCTTGAAGGCAGAGATTAGCTTTCTGTTTGTCTTTGTATTTCCAGTACCTAGCATACGGCACTTCAAAAATGCATGTCAATTGTTAAAAAAAAAAAAAAAAAAACTATGTATCTGAGATACTAAACCCTTATTAGAAATATTTGACCCAATTTTTTCCTGTTTTTTCTCTTTCAATTCTATATTATTGATAACATAAGAAGTGACTTTTGTACATTTTGTAGTCTGCAACTTTATTAAAGCTATTAATTTTCTCTATTAATTTCTTTGCTGATTCCCTAGAATCCTCTAGGTCATCAGAATGAGAGAGACTTCTAACAATAATAATGCTGCTAAAACCTAAATGTTGAAGCATTTCACTCATTCTCTTTCCATTAAGAGTCCTATTTGCTCTGCACATAAGATCTAGTTAGGGCTAAGTCCTGGGAAAGTCTATCCTATAATGCTTTGGCTTGATTCATCTTCATACTGCCACTATAGAGATTATTCACTTACAGCTTAGATTGTGACTCATAGAAGTCTCCACAGAGGTGAGGAATAAAAATTTACAATATAAATCATATGGGGAATCTATGTTCACTTCCTGTAAACTAAAGAAATGCTAAATACTGCAAAAGACAGAATGCATTGACAAAGTGACTTCAAATTAGAATTCAGAATTAACCACATTTGTGTGGTATTTGATGGTGGGACATTTTTTGGGTTGCTAGCCCCCTTTCAACTCTTCTACATTGTGATAGTTATGCTCTCTCTATCTATCAATCTCATCTTCTGCTTTCCCCTTCTCTTTTTGCCTTCAACCTTCTGCAACATCAAGGTCTCTTCCAATGAGTCCTGTCTTTTCATTATGTGGCCAAATTATTTAAGCTTCAGCTTTAGTATTTGCGCTTAATCAATTTAAGTATTGAATGACTTAGTTGCCTTGATATTCAAGAGACTCTCAAAAGTCTTCTGCAATACCACAATTTAAAAACATCAATTCTGTGGTGCTCAGCTTTCCTTTTAGTCCAATGCTCACAGCCATACATTGCTAGTGGAAAAAGCATAGCTTTGACTAGACTTATGACTAGCCTTTATCAGCAAGGTGATGTCTCTGCTTTTTAGTATGCTGTCCAGGTTTGCTATAGCTTTCCTTCCAAGGAGTAAGCATCTTTTAATTTCATGGCTGCGGTTACCATCTACAGTGATCTTTGAGCCCAAGAATATAAAATCTGACATTGTTTCCCATTTCTTCTCCCTCCACTTGCCAGGTAGTGATAGAAACAGTTGCCAAGATTTTAGGGGTTTTTTTATGTTAAGCTTCAGGTTAGTTTTTAGACTGTCCTCTTTCATCTTCATTGAGAGGCTTCTTAATTCTTCTTTGCCATCAGAGTAGTATTATCTGCATAACTGACATTGTTGATATTTTTCCTGACAACCCTAATTCCAGTTTTTGATTTATACAGCCTGGCATTTCACGTGATGCATATAAGTTAAATAAATAAGGTGATAACATACAGCCTTGTATTCCTTTTTCAATCTTAAATCAATCAGTTGTTCCGTGTTTGGTTCTGTTACTTCTTGACTCACATACAGGTCCTTCCTCAGGAGACAAGTAAGATGATCTGGTTCTTCTATCTGTTTGAGGACTTGCCACATTTTGTTGTGATCTGCACAGTCAAGGGCTTTAGTGCGGTCAATAAAGCAGAAGTAGATGGTTTTCTGGAACTCCCTTGCTTTCTCCATAATCCAGCTCATGTTAGAAATTTGATCTCTAGTTCCTCTGCCTCTTTGAAAACCAGACTATGTTTCTGGTAACTCAGTTCACATATTGCTGAAGACTAACATGCAGAATCTGGAGCATAACCTTGCTGGTGTGTGAAACAAGTACAATTGTTCAGTAATTGTTTTGCTTTGCCCTTCTTTAGGATTGGGACATAAACTGATCTTTTCCAACCCAGTGGCCACTGTTGTGTTTTCCAAATTTGCTTCCTGCTTGATGGTCAATAAGAGTACTGTCTCAAAGTGCCCAGTTATAAAAGTGCTGAGTCACACACACGTGATCAGGTAGGGGCACGAAAGACAGCAGTGAGCGTGCCCACCAATAGCCCTGGTTACAGTCTGAACAAATAAAGCAACAAAAAAGGTGACATACTATCCACAGAAGGAGAATTGTAGGGAAAATATCAAGGTGCCCCAGAGTGATTAACAAGTTCAATGGAAGAAATAAAAGAAAGAATAAAGAGCAATTTTGGAACTAAAGGAAGCTCCCCCAGACTATTTTCCCAATTCTGATTTACATTGGTGGAGTATGTCCCCAGAGAGTAATTACTTCTACTCCTTCAGATCCAAGTAGTAAGCCTTAGAGTCAATGGGGTCTCTAGTACTGTTGTTCATAAGTCTCCATTGCTTAGAAAATTAACATTTTAAAAGGGCATTTACTAAGCAGGTTTGTCAAGACAGTTGGTGTAGAAATATCTTCCTAAACAAGGAGCACATTTTCTCCACGCACACACAAGATTCCTGGGGAGAATGAGCTCAGACTTAGAAAGCACATGTAGCCAAGGAGTAAAGTCACATGTCTTGGTTATTGGCTATCCTTTTCTCCTTTCCTGGTGTTCTCGTGATGTTCCTTTTAGATGTAGGTACCTATTGAACTCCATGGATTATCAAGCCCTGAAGTTGCCACTCATTAGAATTTTTCTTGGTGTGCTTCTTAGCTCCAACTGCTGTTTTAGTGGACATTGCAACCAACACTAATGTGAATTCCACATTGTCTGACCTTAATTAATTAAATAGAAAGTCAAAATCTCACTATGTACCTCCCTGCCCCCTCCCTGCCACCCCAGAAATTCTCTCACAGAAGTCCTTTAAGGGCTGTATTTGACTTCCACTTGAAAGACTGGTTTAGTTGATTCTCTTTGGCCAATCATGAGATATGAAGCTTTAGCACTCTCCACAGTCTCAGAAATTTGGCTTCTTGTGGGTTCATCATTCGTTACCCTGCATCCCTCCTTTGTTTCACTCAGATGTTGATAGTTTCAATAACTATGTTCTGTAAGTCTTTGAATCATTAGGATGAATCCATTTTTCTTTTCTGCTATAATGTTCCAAGGACACTGGCTGCCTCCATCTTCCTGGTTAAATTACAAGTCTTGAGAGATTAAACAGTAGCAAAGAAACATCCATTATTCACATGTCTAGTGGAGGAATACAGCTCTGTCACTTGATCTGTGCAGATGGGACTGATGCCACCCAACTTTGTGAGACACCTCTGATATTCTAGCTGGAAACTTTAATTATGCTGTGAGCTAACACCCGTTTATTCTGTTTTTGCTCTCAGGTGACCTCATTCATTTGCCTCCTTATCTTCGAATGGATTTTTTGTTAAATCGAGGGGCCCCAGGCATCAGCAGAGACCAGAACTTAGGACAGGCTTGCTTGGAACCTCAGAAAAGTCGAACCTTGAAGTGTTCCACAGTCCTGGAGCCCATTCCAATGGAAGCATCATCCACAAGAGAAGGACAGTCATGGCAAGCTGGTGCTGTGGCCCCATTACCTCAGAGAGAAGGAGTAGATCTGGGACAGGCAGCTAAAATGAGCAGCTCTCAAGAATCGCTGCTGGACTCTCGAGGCCACTTAAAAGGCAACAATCCCTATGCCAAATCTTACACCTTGGTATAACAAGCAGAGTATAACTGGACAGTGGCTGTAAATACAATTAAAAACAAATTCAATTAAAGCTACTTTTTTAAAAAAAAACTGGATTCTGATATTTATAATTAAAGAAAATTGTCAAAATATTTTAAAAAAAGGTAAAAAAGAAAAAAAAAAGAAACCACAGATACTTCAAAGACTCCCCTGCTTTTTTTCTGTCTGAGTGTGAGCTTCATCTGACTGGGCATCTGATGTTTTTGGGTAAAAGAAGTCCGGTTTTCTGATCTTCACAGGATGTTGAATTTTTACTGATTTTTCTACAAAGTGCATGGGGGACAAACAAAACATTCTGACTGGAAGTCAATCACACAAGATTAAAGAAAAACAGGGGGTAATCACCTTATTTGTGGATTTTAAGGGACATTGATTTTAGGGGAAGGGAAAGTCTTTAATCATGTTTGCACACTTTTTTTTTCCAATTAGAAAATGGGTCCTCAATTGAGCTTTTTGTTGTTGTTGTTGCTGTTGTTACCGTTAATTAGAATGAGTCTTGTCTGTGAAGGGGGGGAGGGGAGTGTTAATTTGTTTTTCCTTTTTGTTTGTTTTTTAGTTTAACAAGAAACTTTGCATTTTGTCTAATTGAAATAAACAAAAAAAAGTTGTCTGTTTCTGATGTATGCTGGCATTTCCTAGTTATACTTCTATTTTAAATGGTTAAGACTAAATTTGGCACCTCATTTAGTGACACAAAATGAAAAGTAACACTAATTGTACACTCTCTGGGTACTACTGTGATCTATAACCAACACAGAGAAAATGCAATCCCTGACATCAAGTAATTTGCACCATGCCAAAGGGCCCTGTATTGAACTCCTAACACATTTGAGGATTAGAAGAGCTAAGACAGTTGGGCAGGATGGGCAAGGTGCAGATCTGCCCATAGGTGTAACACAAAACTACTCCCTCTCTGACTATGTACACCAAAGGCTTTGAATCTTTTTGTAGCTAATGTGATTGGATTTAATCACAAAATAAATCATGCTCTGGTGAGCAGAATTTCCTAGAATTAATAAAATGTGTATTTATAAAAATATTTAAAATTATTCTTCATTGACCTCTCTTTTCCCATTCCATATTGCTCCCTAGGCATAGGATTGCCTTTGCTACCCTTAGTTCCTTTTTCTTTTTTTTTTTTTAAAAAGAGGCAATTGGTATTAAATGACTTGCTCAGAGTCACACAGCTTTTAAGTGTCAAGTGTCTGAGGCCAGATTTGAACTCAGGTCATCCTAACTCCAGGGCCAGTGTACTATTCACGGTGTCACGGTGTATTACACTTAGTTTTAACTATAATAATTAAGTATTCTGAAGCCTCAGCCTCAGACACTTACTAGCTGTCTGACCCTGGACAAGTCACTTAATGCATTTTGCCTCAGTTTCCTCATCTGTAAAATGAGCTGAAGAAGGAAATGGACAACCACTCCAGTATCTTTACCAATACAACCTCAAATGGAATCATGAAGAGTCAAACACAACTGAAACGCCTGAACAACAACATTCTGAAGCCTCACTGTTAACTAACTATATTCCTATCCCTTTCTCCTCCTGCCCACATTCCAGCCTTGGCCGCCAGTTAATAGCTGAAGAATCAATAACATCTAGCTTCCAAAGATCTAGCCTATTCTATAGTGAAGTCCACATTTGCTTCATTGTCTGCAGCTTTAACCATAGTAGATAGCACCAGAGTCTTACATAAGCTAAATACTATTTCATCTTACTTTAACTGTATTGGTTCAGATTTGGGTCACATTGTGCCGAGAGGAAAAACTAATCACAACAGATATTGTTTGATCACAATAGATATTGAAGATTGAGTTTGTTCATGTTGCTAATCTTTTCAAGTCTGAAGGGGCACACTTTTGGTTACTTAAAAGGCAATGCTTCATCTTCTTCCTTTGTTCTTTAGTATTTAACATTCAAATTGCTTTACTAGAAACTCCCTAGAATGGAAGGGGAATTAATACTTTCATTTCACAAATTTCATTTATTTCACATTTCACCTAAAATCACCTAAAAATTTCACCTAAAAATTCCCCTAGAAGCATTACTGAAATCTTTTTGTCTGTAACCAAAATATACCTACTTAACTTAAATACTATTAGAAATACTGTCAGATCATTATAGGATCATTACAGGAGAGTGGTCAACGAAGTGTTTCTTGCAGATATACATTTGGGATTTTATGCAAGCTCTTTGCTCATCATTTTTGCTAGGATTTCATAATTAGATCAGCATTGAAATATGACAATTTCTACACACACAACCCACTTTTATTGACAAAGGCATGGAAATACTACTACTGCATGGTATTATTTTTTAATTTCCTTTTTTTCAGTTTCAAGGAAAGGGTCACACAGCAAGTAAGTATTTGAGTCTAAATTTGAACTCGGGAAGATTAGTCTTCCTGACTCCAAAGCTGGCACTCTATCCACTGTGCCACCTAGCTGCCTAACTTGGGTCCTAGATGAATTGCTTCCAAAAGATTCCTATGTCCAGAAAAATGCTCTTTAAAAATAAGCTCATCATCCAAAATTTTGTACAGAATAATCCATTTGTCTACTTTTTGAAGGGCTAAAAGAAGCAGTAAATGACTGCAAAGTCCTCTTATCCCTTGAAAGAAAAGAACAATATAAAGTGAAATATATCTATAAGGATCATAATCACTAGTCAATATCAATAAACATTTATTAAAATCAGTTGTCCTTTGGGCCAACAAAATAGACATTTGTTTGCCTCACCTCATTTGCATCTGGATATTTGCTGTCATTATCACGCTTAAGTTTTTAAAAGGATGTCTTTTTTTCAAAAGGGAAACTTGGAGCAATTTTTAGAACTACATTTCCTCATATCTTCTTGAAATGTTAAAAAGATTTTCTGTTCTTTACAACATGTAAGTTGTATATCCAGTGCAACATGAAGTTTTACTCATGTACTCAGAAAGTGCTTTATTCAATGCTTTTACTCTATGCATGATCCCTTATTCTGATGAATTATAGTCCTGTCCATTATTCTTATTTCTTATCCTCCTCCCTGTAGACACCTCCTCTGGACGATCCTACAACTCATAATCACAATTTGGGTTCTCTAAGAGACAACTATCTAAGATTCAAGGTACTATGCGAGTCTGCATTCCTAAAATTGCATCTCACAAGATCCAACCAGTGCAATGACCTTAACTCTGGTCATCCAGATGACATACTTAGCTGAAAGCAAAAGCATTTACTGAAATGGCATAGTAAAGACAGAAACTGCAAAACAGCACCCTCCCTCCTCAAATCTGGGGCGTATTTTCCCACAAACATATATAGCATCTTAAGGGCAACATGACAAGCAAGATAGAATATTAGACATTTTCTCCAGTCCACACAACCTCTCCAAAATAGTAATTAGATGCAAGAGAGAAAGCAACTTTCACTATCTCCACAGTCCAGACCACAAAAAAAAAAAAAACCACAAGGTGACAAATCAATGAACTAACAGCAAAGAAGGCAGACCCATAACATGTTCACTCAATACTCCCTCCCCAACTGGACATTATACTCTGCAACTGTGCGATATGACCTTGCAACAGAACTCAATGGGAGCATGGTAGAAAAAGTTTGGGGGAAAATAAGTCAGGAGTTCGTCCTGGAGAGGAAAAATATGCATAGTTGCTGAGTCCCCTCTTTAAATTGAAAGTTCTTGGAGGAACCAGTCAATAAGAGGAAGAGACTGCAGAGACAAAGGATACTTCTAATGTGAGAAGTAGTAGATTGAGGGATAGGGTGAGCTTCCTAAATCGAAGAGGTTTCTGTGGCATGGTAGACAGCCTTCAGGAAACGAGTCAGCAATGCCATCTGGAGAACTCTGACCTCCTTTTTTCTTGCACTATAGAAAACCAAAAGCCACAAGATTATTCTAGTTGGGACAGAAGCATGACGGTACTCTTTACTACAACAGCTCTCTGCCACAGTATTGAGCAACAGAGAGAACTGGGGAAAATACCAGTATGTCTATGGGACTCTACCACACTTGAAGCAAAGGGAACTGGCATTCAGTTGAGGACAGTTCTATCTCACCAGAAGTCACTTGGAGCAAAGACAGAAGCCAAGAAAGAAACCAAGTGTGGTAAAACATTAATTGTCCAGCACTAGAAGAAGCCAAGACATCATTGTGCTTTTTTAAAATATTCTATTTTATTTTATTTTCGAGTCCATACTCTTTCATCCAAACTCATCCTCCCCAATAATTGAGAAAGAAAAAAACAAACAAAACTCATTACAAACCTGTAAAATCTTGCAAAACAAACCCTTACATTGTTCATGTATCATACGTATATTATATGTGTAATATATGCATGGCTACACATGATGTACATGTGTGAGCGTATGTATATTGTGTGTGCATATACACATGTATATGTGTGTTGTGTGTACATATGCACGTACATATACATACATGTATGCATGTGTGTGTTATATGTATACATATGATTAAATCTGTGCTCTGAATCCATTACCTCTCTATCAGGAGGTGAGTAGTATATTTCATCATGAGTCCTCTAAGACAATGGTTTCTCATTTACATTGATCAGAGTTCTTTCAAATAGCTTTAAAATGTTTTTAAAGTCTTAAAAATATTGCTGTTACTGAAAAAAAATTTTCCTACTTTCACTTACTTCACTTTGTAATAGTCCACACGTTTTTCCCAGGTTTCTCTAAAAACATCCTTTTCACTACTGCTTATAACACAATAATATTCTATCACTTTCATATGCCCTAACTTGTTCAATCATTCTCCAATTGATGGGCACCTCTTTGATTTCCACCACAAAAAGAGCTGTTATAAACATATGGAAGATCCTGTTCATCTTTCTTTGATCTCTTTGGGGGTATAGACATTGTAGTAACATTGCTGAGTCAAAGGATATGTATAGTTTCATAGTTTGGGGACATAATTCAAAATTATTTTCCAGAATGGCTGGACCAGTTCACAGTGCTATCATAGAGCATTAACGTATTGGTTTTCCTTTAGCTCCTCTAGTATTTGTTGTTTTATTTTTTGTTAACTTTGTCAATTTGATGGTTTTGAAGAGAGACTTCAGAACTGTTTAAATTCTGTTTAAATTAAACTCTCTAATACTTCATGATTTATGTAGCTTGGATTTCTTCTCTGAAAACCGCCTATTTATATTCTTTGACATTTACCAATCAGGGAATGGCTCATATTCATAAAAATGTGAAATAAGTCCCCATGTATCTTAAAAATGAGACCTGTATCAGAGAAACTTGATTCAAAGGTTTTTCTAGTTTCTTAGTTCATTTCTAATTTTAGTTGCATTGTTTTTGTTTGCTCACAAACTACTTTATGTAACCAAATTGTGCATGTTACGCCCTGTCAACCTCTCTACTTCTTGTTTGGTCAGGATATTAGTCTTCTATCAATAGATCTGACAGGTAATTTCTTCCTTGTTCCTCTATTTTATTTATGATGTCACCCTTTATGTTTAAATCATGTATCCATTTGGATATAGTATATTGTATAGTATTTAGTACATAGTGTGAGATGCCAGCGTATACTTTGTTTCTGCCAGACTGCTCTCCAATTTTCCCAACAGATTTTGTCAAATAGTGAATCCATGCCCCAATATTTGGGATCCAATCAAACACCAGGCTATAGTTCTATTTAGAGTATACTTAATATGTTTACTGATCAGCTGCTATATTTCTTACCAGTACCACTATGGCTTTGTAATACAGTTTGAGATCTGGTATTGCTAGAACTCTTTCCTTCCCACGTTTTAAAAAACTAATTCCCTTGAGGTTCTTCACCTTTTGTTGCTCCAGATGAATTTTGTTGTGATTTTTTCCTAGTTCTACAAAGTAATCCTCTGGTTGCTTGGTTAGTATGGCATTGAACATGTAAATTAATTTAGCTAATATTGTCATTTTATTATATAGATTCAGCCTAACTATAAGCAATAAATATTTATCTGATTATTTTGATGTGTCTTTATTGTATAAAAAGCATTTTGTAACTATAGTTCTTATATGTGTCTGGTAGTTAGACTCCCCAAATACTTTATATTGTCTATAGTTATTTTAAGTGGAATTTCTCTGTCTGCCTCTTCCTGAGGTAATATTCAGAAATGCTAATGATTTTATGTGTTGCAACTTTGCTAAAATTATTTCAGTTAGTTTTTTAGTTGGCTTTCCAGGGTTCTTTAAGTAAATCATCACATTATCAGTCAAAAGTAATAATTTGGTTTCCTCTTTTACTCTGCTTATTCTCTCAATTTCTTTTTATTGTTCTATTGCTATAACTATAACTTCCAGGATTAGAACTACTGAAATGTACCAGTGATAGTAAACATCCTTACTTTACCTCTCTTCTTATTAGAAAAGCCCCCAGTTTATCCCCATTTCAGATAATGCTGATTCTTACTATTTATCACATTAAAAAAGCTCTATTTATTTTTATGCTTTCTAATGATTTTAATAGGAATGGATGCTATTTTTGTCAAAAAAAATTCATCTATTTATATAATCGTATAATTTTTGGTGTTTCTTATTATTAATATGGTTAATTGTATTTGTAGTGTTCCTAATATTGAAGAAGCTCTGCATTCCTGGCATAAATTTAGCCTGATCATTATATAATCTTTGTGGTATGATGCTATAGTCTCATTGTTAATAATTTATTTAAAATTTTTGCATCAATAGTCATTGGTCTATATAGAGGGGTGAAGTTTGGATTCAATCAAATGGCCACACTTGAAAACCTAGAGGGCCACATGTGGCCTTGAGGCAACAGGTTCCCCACCCCAGTCTATATTTTTCTTTCTTTGTTTTGACTCTGCCTTTGTTTAGAAATTAAGAACATATTTCTATCATAAAATTTGGTAGGACCCTTTCTTTTCCTATTTTGTTCCAAACACTTTATGTAGTATTGGAATTAATTGTTCTATAATGTTTGGTAGAATTTACTTGTGCTGAGATTTTAATCTTTGGGCATTCATTTCTGGCTTGTTCAATTTCTTTTTCTAAGATAATTATTTAAGTATTCTACTTCTGGTTTTGTTAATCTGGGTAATTTATATTGTTATAAATATTTATACATTTCACTTAGATTGTCAGTTTTATTGGCATTTAATTGGGCAAAATAATACCTACTAATTTGTTTTATTTCTTAATCAATGGTAGTGAATTTACCTTTTTCATTTCTAATACCTGTAATCTAGTTTTTTTTTTCTTTTTTGACCCCTGTTAACTAATGAAACCCATTTTATTGTTTTTTAAAAAGATACTAGTTTGACTTATTACTTCAATGTTTTCTTTTGCTTTCATTTTGATCATCTGTCTCTTGATTTTAAGTATTTGTTTTGGTATTTGGGAAGTTTTTAATTTATTGTTGTCTAGAGTTTTTTTTTTTAGTTGCATGCCCAATTCACTGATTTGCTCTTTCTCTATTTTACTGATAAAAATGTTTAGAGATATAAATTTGCCCCTAAATACTGCTTTAGCTAAATCTCCAAAATTTCAATACACCATCTTATTGTTGTAATTATCTTTAATGAAATTGTTGGTTGTTGTGATTGGTTTTTTGACTGACCCATTCTTTAGAATTTAGTCCCCAATTAATTCTTCATCTTTGCTTCAAAAGCTCTGTATTGAATATGCTTTTATAATATTGCCATTTGTAAAAGATACATTTAATATTTCCCCTTTCTATATAATTTTCTTTAGGGTTTTATGTTCTTACATGATTGATTTTTGTGAAAGTGCCATAGACATTTTAGAAATAACTATACTCTTTTCAATATTATTCACGTATATTATACCTAACTTGTCTAAAATTATATCTTGTATTTCTTTTATTCTTTCTTTGCTTGTTTTAAGTTTAGTCTGAGAGGAATAAATTGAGGTCCTCTACTATTATACTTTTACTGTCTATTTCTCTTTATAACTCATTTAATTTTTCCTTTAAGAGTTTAGATAGAATTGATTCACTATCTATCATACCTTTCAGCAAAATATCATTTTTCTATTTATCTCTTTTAATTAGGTCTTTGTGTGTGTGTGCTTTGGTACTTTGTTTTGTTTATTTTGTTTTTCAACTGAAGAATAAAAGATTCTATATCAGCTCCTTATTTGAAAATACATGTCTTTTCCTCTTCCTTTTTTACTTTACCTGAGGCATAAAAGATTCTGTTTTAGCCCCTTATTTGAACTATATGTGTTTATATCAAGTGTCTTTCTTGTAA
Source organism: Vombatus ursinus (assembly GCF_900497805.2). Lineage (NCBI taxonomy): Eukaryota > Metazoa > Chordata > Mammalia > Diprotodontia > Vombatidae > Vombatus > Vombatus ursinus. The sequence continues at coordinate 4,170,502 of NW_020954702.1, forward strand.
ACAACATATTGCTGAATTCATTTCTAATCCATCATGCTATCCTCTTCCATTTTATGGGTGTGTTTATTCCATTCACATTCACAATTATTATTGTTAATTGTGTATTTCTCCATCTTATTCTCTTATACTTTTCCTTTCCACTCTGAGTTTATTTTTCTGTTTAGTAATCCCCTTCTAAATCTGTTTTCCCTCTGATTTCCTCCACTTTTTCTTTAACTACTTTTCCTCCTGTTTCTATATTAGATGAAATATATATTTTTTCCTCAATTGTATGTGTATCCTACCATCCCTTGATCAGCTCAGATAAAAGTGAGGTTCAAGTGTTGTCCACTTTTACCCCCACTCCAAATAGTGAAAAATCTGGGATCTGTACCAGGCCAGAGGGAAATCTTGCTTCATCCACTGAATGTTTTATGAATGTGCTGTTAATGCAACTTATTTCAGTCCAGAAGGGACCAGACTCCTGACCACACACCAGCATAACTAGATCTGGAAATACTTGGCTTCCCATTGGGCATGTCCCCAGCATCTCATTTTTTCACCCTTGCTACCACTCCCAGCACATCACACTCATGAAGGCAACCTAGCACCACCTTCATCATGGTGGACTGATGCCCAATTTTATAGGTTTTTTTATAGGTTTTACCCATCATGAGCCATGGATGATTGATTTATTTGTTGGGAACTCAGGGAAGGTCAGCTTTATGATCCAGACTCTTCTGACATCATTTAGCTAAATAAGTCTACTTCTAGTGATGCACAGCAATCATATGAAATAATTTTCATCATTCTTCTTGTTTCTTCCGCACTCCCAACCCAGTGTATTTCTCTTCTCCTCCCTTTCCTTTTTCTTTTAAGATCATCAAAACAGGGGCAGCTAGGTGGTGCAGTGGACAGAGCTCTGGTCTTGGAGTCAGGAGGACCTAAGTTCAAATCCACCCTCAGACACATGACACTTACTAGCTGTGTGACCCTGGGCAAGTCACTTAACCCTGATTGCCTCACCAAAAAAGGCAAAAAAAAAATCATCAAAACATAAAGAATCACTCCCATCACCTCTGTCTTCTTAGACTCACTCTGTGACTCCTGATGATGGTTAGGTTCTGAGGGGACATGTGTGTCATTTCCCCACATTCAAATGTAAACAGATTATCTTTGTTTAATACCTTATAAGTGCTTGTTCATTTTTCCTTTTATGTTTCTCTTGATCTCCATGTTTGTCAAGAAAATTTTCAGAGTGTGCCAACCCACCTGACTCATAAACTAAGTGCACCTATTCAAAGGCAACTACAAAGTGCTCAAACAGTTAGAAAGAGCCCAAGTAGAAAGCAGTGTCATGGAAAGCCAGGGAGAAGAAAGTATCCTGGTGAGGGTGACAGTTGGTTAACAGTATCAAGCAATGCAGAGAGGTTAAAAAGGATCAAGACTAAGATCATATTATTATTTAGCAATTAAGAGATCTCTGATAACTATTAGGACAAAAGTTCTTTTTTATTTTTATTTATTTTATTTTTAATTTATGGAATAAGGCAAGTAGTAGAGGGTCTCACTTCCTATTTTATAGAAAAAAGAGACCATCCTTCTCCCCAATTCCGGTCTTAAGAACTGTTTGGAAGTTCTTTATTTTATTAAAGATCCATTTTTTGGTATTATACTCAGTTTGACTGGGAATGTTATTCTTGGGTGTAAGACTAGATCTTTTGCCTTCTGAAATACAATATTCCAAGCTCTCTGATCCCTTATGGAGGTGACTACTAAATTGTATGTGATCCTCACTGTGGTGCCTCAATACTTGAATTCTTTCTTTTTACTTCTTGTAGTATTTTTTCTTTGATGTAGGAGGTCTAGATTTGGCTAAAATATTCCTGGGATTTTTCATTCTAGGGTTTCTTTCAGTTTGTGATGAATGGATTCTATCTATTTATACTTTTCCCTCTAGTTCAAAGAGTTTCACTTTTAAGATTTCTTAAGAGATGACGTCTACGCACATTTTTTGGTCATGTATTTCAGGTTTAATGATTCTTAAATTATCTTTCCCTCATCTGTTGACCAGGTCATTTTTGCTATCGTAATAGCTAACTTTCATACAGTACTTATTATGTGCCAGGCACTGTGCTAAGTGCTTTACAATTATTATCTCATTTGATCCTCACAACAACCCTGATAGGTAAGTGTGATTATTGTGTATATTATTCCCTCTTTGAGCCAGTGCTGATGAGAGTAAGGTTCACTCAATCCTCCTTACCTCCTTCTTGTTCCCCACCACTGTAAAAGCTTTTTCTTGGTGATTTTATGTAAGATAATTTAACCCCAGTCTGCCTCTCCTTTTCCCTTTCTGCCAGCACATTCCTCTCTCACCACTTAATTTTATTTTTTAGATATGATCCCTTCATATTCAACTCATGCCTGTACCTCCTTCTATCTGCCCTAATAATGAGAAAGTTCTTATGAGTTACAAGTATCATCTTCTCATGTAGGAATATAAACAGTTTAACCTTATTAAGTCTTTTATGATTGCTCTTTCCTGTTTACCTTCTTATGCTTCTCTTGAGTCTTATATTTGAAAGTTAAATTTTCTATTCAACTCTGGTTTTTTCATCAAAAAAATGCTTGAAAGTCTTCTATCTCATTGAATGTCAATTTTTTCCCCAGTTTTGCTGAGTAGATGATTCTTGTTGTAATCCTAGATACTTTGCCTTCCAGAATATCATATCCCAAGCTCTTCCATCCTGTAGTATAGAAGCTGTTAAATCTTGTGTTATCTTGACTGTGGCTCCATGATACTTGAATTGTTTCTTTCTGACTGCTTGCAATATTTTCTCCTTGACTTGGGAGCTCTGGAATTTGACTATGATATTCTTGGGAGTTTTCATTTTGGGATCTCTTTCAGGAGGTGATTGGTGTGTTCTTTCAATTTCTATTTTATCTTCTGGTTCTAGAATATCAGACCAGTTTTCCTTGATAATTTCTTGAAAGATGATTTCTAAGCTTGTTTATGATCATGACTTTCAGGTAGTCCAATAATTTTTAAATTCTCTCTCTTCAATCTATTTTCCAGGTCAGTTATTTTCCAATGAGATATTTCACATTGTCTTTTTTTTTTCATTTTTGAGGGGTTTTATTTTATTGTTTCTTGATTCCTCATAAAATCATTAGCTTCCATTTGCTCAATTCTAATTTTTAAGGAATTATTTTCTTCAGTGAGCTTTTGTACCTCTTTTTCCATTTGACCAATTCTACTTTTTAAGGGTTTTTTTTTCCTTCAGTGAATTTTTGTGCCTCTTCTTTCATTTAGCCAATTCTTCTTTTTACTGCATTCTTCATTGGCTTTTTGTACCTCTTTTACCATTTCGCCTACTCTGTTTTTTAAGGTGTTATTTTCTTCAGTATTTTTTTCGTGTCTCCTTTTCCAAGCTATTGACCCTTTTCCATGATTTTCTTGCATCACTTTTATTTCTCTTCTGAATTTTCCTCTACCTCTCTTATTTATTTTTAAAATCATTTTGAGCTCTTCCATGGCCTCAGACCAAGTCTTATTTTTCTTGGAGTCTTTGGATGTAGGAGCTTTGACTTTGTTATCTTCTTCTGAGTGTGTGTTTTGATCTTCCTCATCACCATAGTAACTTTTTATGGTCAGAAAATTTTTATGTTGTTTGCTCATTTTCCCAGCCTATTACTTGACTTTTAACTCTTTGTTAAAATAAGACTCTGGTTCCAGAGTGTAAGGCACACTGACCTAAGCTTCAGGGGTTTTGTACAGCTGTTTACCGAGATACTTCTAGGGACCTATAAGTTGTCAGCTTTTCCAAGGTAGTACGATATAAGGAGAGGTGTGTTGACTTCTCTCTTGGCCTGTGATCTGGTCTGTGAGTGACCACAAACACTCTTTTCTGCCCAGGAACTGTGAGGAGGGCCCCCACTCCTCTGTGGCTGAAAGCTCTTGTGTGCTAGTGCTCCTCCTTGCCCTGCCACCCAGGACTGTGACCTGGATCCAAGTATGAATAAAGCAATAGAGTCCTACCTCATTGCTAGCAAAGAGACCGCTCTAATCTCCTTCTGATCAGTTGCTTGACCCCCTTACCATCTGTGGGCTGAGAGCTCTGGAAGCAGGTACTGCCACTGCTGATGCAGTGGCTCCAGAGTTCTGCTCCTGATTTGCTGGGACCTGGTCTGCTCTGTCATAGCCTACACTAGATTGCCCGCCTCTCTCACCCTGGTGTAATAGACCTTTCCTGACAACTTTCCAAGTTGTCTGGGGCTGGAAAATTGTTTCACTCTGTCTTTTTGTGGATTCTGCTGCTCTAGAATTTGTTTAGAGTCATTATTTAAAAGTAATTTGGAGGGGTTTGGGGGAAAGTTCAGGTGAGTCCCTGCCTTTACCATCAGTATTTCGCCTCTATCTCAATAAATTTAGGAACAACTTTGAGCAAAGAAGTTATTTTGACTATTATAAATATCCAAATTAACTATGAAGGACATATTAGGAAAGACATTATCAACATCCAAAGAAAGAGCTGATAAATAGAATTATGTATACAATAATTTTATATACATATATACATATATATGTATACATATATACATACACATACATACATGTCTAATGGTAGCCATTTCTAGGGCAAGAGGGGGAGGGAAGAAAAAATAAATCTACATGATAATTTTGTTGTCTATTTGAAAGGAATAGCAAGTTGTGCATAGTAGATTTGCAGTTTCATATGCAATCATCTTTTTTATTATACTATATTATGAAAATGCTTGTTTTATTCCATAAATCAAAAATAAAATAATTTTTAGAAAGGAAGAGCAAAGGATCTCAAGTTGAAACTAAACTTGACATACCCTGCAAATAACGAACCAATTAACCAATAATGAAAAAATGATGGATTAAATTAAAAGTTATTTGGGAAATAGCTAAATAAATTATAGTAACTGAATAGCACATTAATAGGCTATTAGAAATAATGATGAGGGCAGCTAAGTGGCACAGTGGATAGAGCACCAGCCCTGATGTCAGGAGGACCTGAGTTCAAATCCAACCTCAGACCAAACACTTGACACTTACTAGCTGTGTGACCCTGGGCAAGTCACTTAACCCCAATTGCCAAAAAAAAAGAGAGAGAGAGAGAGAGAGAGAGAAATAGTGATGAATATATAGATGATGAATATAGAGAAGTATGAAACAATGAACTGATGCAGAATAACATGAACAGTACCACAAAATAATCAAAAATGAATGTTGCAAAATTACATAGAAAAAACATGGCTATAAAGAATGCATTCCCACCTGCACATATACCAGAGTATTACACATATTTTCAGACTTTTTGATGTGTTGATCAGTTTTGCCAATTTTTTTCCTTTTTAAAAAAAATGTTATTTGTCATTTTGTAGATTCTCTAGGAATAGGAAAGGGAGGGATACTGGGGGAAATGTTGACAATTTTAGAAACCAAAAGACATCAATAAAAACTTATTTAAAACTTTTTCTCTGGTTTTATGCCTTCCTGAGAAGAGCTGGACATGTCATCAAAAAATGTTTTTCCAGATAAACAAATGTAGGAAAGACTTTGGTATGTGCACAAAGTCAAACAGTATGCTTGGCTGTGGGCAACTGGGTGGCATAGTCAATAGAGTGCTGAGCCTGAAGTCAGGACGACTCATCTTCCTGAGTTCAAATCTGGCCTCAGACTACCTGTGTGACCCTGCGCAAGTCACTTAACCTTGTTTGCTTCAGTTTCTTATGTGTAAAATGAGCTAGAGAAGGAAATGATAAACCACTCTAGTATCTTTGCCAAGAAAACTTCAAAAAGGATCACAAAGAGTTAAACACAACAGAAATGACTGAACAACATGCTTGGCTGATGGATGGAAATTTTCCTGTAAGCAGACTTCTCTACCTCTCCAGGTGGAAAATGTGTATAAAAATTTGCATCAGCTAAGCTTACTGAGGTATTCTGCTAATGCCGCAGTCACTGTTACAGAATCATTTGTTACCCATAAGAAGGTATACCCTTTGAGATCACTCTATTCAATTTTGTTACCATATTCATTTAGAGCTGTTGTTGTTATTGTTGATGATGATTTTTGTCTTTCATTCTCTAAAAGGAGCAATGATATCAGGAAGGTCATGTCTTGACTTGCAAATGAATTGGATTTAAGTGAGCCAGGGCTGCACAAAGTCACCAGCTTCATTCTCTCCTCCAAGAGTCATCTGGTTGGCATGTGGCAAGATACAGATCAGGATGACTGGAGATGGCCCTGGATACAGTGGGATACCTTGGCCTTTTTAAACTAAGGTCTTTCACAGGTCTCAATCTGTCTGTGATTAAAAGAAAACCTCACACGGGATCATGAAGAGTCAGATACAAGAGAACAACAACAATAATATTTGGAGCTAGAGATTATTGAAAGAAGTTGATTACTTCAGTTATATTTTAATTCTTTCAGTTTATTGGCCTCAGGAAGATGGGACTGAACAGAATTTGGTCTTTCTGAAAGATGGCTCTGAGGATTGAACTTTCCCTAGCTGAATGGCTGATTCCTGTTTCTAGATCAGAGAAAGAATGATTTAGCCTTCATTTCATTTCATATTCCATTTGCACAAGTGCTACTATATGAGGATAGTGAAAATATGAAGACTTACAAGAAAGAAAATAAATCTTATGAACAGTAATCCTTGTACCAGAACATAATAAAACTCCATATTTAAGGGAACATTTTCTGTGTTGCATTCAGTTTCCTCATTAAAAAGGAAAGTAGGATTCATTAAATTTAATTCCTTTTCTATATCTAACAAAGCTACTACTCAGCTGAGTCCACAAGGGTTCAGGCACTTAACTCTCCCTCTTCTAAAACCAACCATTGTGTGTTTTTTTTGGTATTTTTTGTTTTGTTTTGCTGGATTCCATCCTAGGAAAGCCCAAATGCTAATTAGGTGCACTAGGTTCCCCATTCTCAGACTCACTGGCTAGTTAACAAACCCTTACCCTGCCCCTGTGGATGATGTTAATTTATTTTAATTATTTAATAGTTTTGTCTTTAAAGTCTAAGGGATTACTCAAGGGGAGAAGCAAAATATGTGATCATTGTACATTACAGATAAGATATAGGACGGATGATCATTTTTATACAGGCATATTAAGAAATATTAATCATAGAAGAATCATAGCATTCATTAATAGAATTAACAGGAATAACAGAATTAAGTAATAACTTATTTCTATAGTTACAATTAGTAGAAAACTAATATTTAAACCTCATTGGGATGTAAAACTGTTTGCAGGACTACTAGTTAGCCATTTTACATTTCACCTTATCTTGGCACTTTCTAATTAAGCAACCAGGTTTAGGTTAATCTTCTTTAGGTTAATCTGATGCAGAAGCTTTCCCTGCCATCAGCCGCTGCCACTCTGGAGACTCTGCAGTCCCTTCTTCACAGTCTTTGCTATCTTCGGACCTTTCAAAACTTATAAGATTAACAATAGCCTTGGGCATGTCCAACATGAAATACTTGTTAAAATCAGGAAAGAAAAAAAAAGGCAGCCAAAGGCCCCTAACGTAAGCCCAACTAAATAAGTCAATGTGGCAGTGGATTCATCATAACATCAAGATAGAGAAGGGCTGTTCTTCTCCACACCCTCACTGGCATCATATTTTCTTTTTTAACAAATAAAAAACAAAGTGCAATCACAACAGAGACAAAACAGCAATTATTATTAGAATCTACTATACACAATTATATGTCAGCAAAATTAAGAATTTTTTAAAAAGAGGTTCATTTTCTTTCTGATGTTTCTTGTTATTCACATGAATAAAATACAGTAACTCTGAGGAATCCAAAGTATTCTCTCTTTAATTGTATCTAATTAGTTTGATTTAATTAACTGGTCATACTATAACATTTATTCATGATGATTCATTTTCTTTTGTTGAAGTTTGAATCAGTCTTTCATGTTCTCTGTTAACTATACACACAAATTGTGGTCTGGTTCAATATATAAGCTTTTTCTCTTGAATCTTTGGAATTTCAGTTGTATTTCTTTTTGTTTGCTTTTGAGAATCCTCCTCAGTCTCTGAACCCTTACTGCTGCACAGTGATGGGGATATGGAGGTAATTAAGATCTGGGTCTCTTTGCCCTATATAACTTCTAGGAAACAATGGAGTGACTCCAACTGGGTTTCCATTTTCCTTTCCCTTAAGCCTGATGCTTTGTTCTTTTCTAACCTTGTCTAATGCCTCCATTCTCTCAACCTCTCAGCTCCTTCACCCTTGCCCTGGCTTTACTCTTTGCCCATCTCTATCTTTTTTTATTAATTAATTAATTTATTTTTAGTTTTCAACATTCACCTCCACACTATTTTGAGTTCCAAATTTTCTCTCCATCTCTCCCTTCCCCCAACCCCAAAACAGCATGTCTTCTGAATTCCCCTTCCCCCAATCTATCCTCCTTCTATCACCCACCTTATGTTATCCTCTTCCCCTTCTACTTTCCTGTAGAGCACAATAGATTTCTATACCCCATTGCCTGTATATCTTATTTCCCAGTTGCATGTGAAAACAATTTTTAACATTCGTTTTTAAAACTTTGAGTTCCAAATTCTCTCCCTTCCTCCCTCCCCACCCACTCTCACTGAGAAGGCAAGCAAATTGATATAGGTTATACATGTGTAGTCATGCAAAACACTTCCATCATGGCCATGTTGTGAAAGACTAACTATGTTTCCCTTCATCCTATCCCACCCATTTATTCTATTCTCTCCTTTGACCCTGTCCCTTCTCAAAAGTGTTTGCTTCTGATTACCCCCTCCCCCAATCTGCCCTCCCTTCTATCACCCCTCCTTTTATTCTCTTCTCCTCTATTTTCCTGTAGGGTAAGATAGATTTCCATACCCAATTGAGTGTGTATGTTATTCCCTCCCTAAGCCAAATCTGATGAGAGTAAGATTCACTCCTTCCCTCTCACCTCCCCCAGCTTCCCCTCACTGTAAAAGCTTTTTCTTGCCTCTTTTATGTGAGATAATTTACCCCATTCTGCCTCTCCCTTTCTCCTTCTCCCAGTATAATTCTCTCTCACCCCTTAATTTTATATTTTAGATATCAAGCCTTCATATTCAACTCACCCTGTGCCCTTTGTGTGTGTGTGTGTGAATATATTTATATATATATTCCCTCCAACTGCCCTAATACTGACAAAGGTGTCATGAGTTACAAATATCATCTTTCTATGTAGGAATGTAAACAGTTCAACTTTAATAAGTCCCTTATGATTTCTCTTTCCTGTTTACCTTTTCATGGTTCTCTTGAGTCTTGTATTTGAAAGTCAAATTTTCTATTCAGCTCTGGTCTGCCCTTCTCTATCTTGATCTCTTGATGAACCTATTCAACTCCACAAAATCTTTTACTCTCAAATCGCTTGTACCTTTGTCCTTTTGCTGAATATGCCTGGTACAATCCCATCATTTAAGAATTCCCATTCTTTTCTCCTATCCTTTGAATGGCAAAAATCATGAAATTGTGCTGATTGGATCTGCTATAAACATTTATCCAATGCCAACCAGGCCTTCATTGTAAGAAGGAAAATTTCCCTTATCAATTTGCTATCCCACTCAACAGCAAGTATTTCAAACTTTTTCAGCTCTTCTTAAGCCTCTCATGTGCTATCCCTATCCATTCCATGTGCATAGAAAATGACAAGGAGGATAGTTTCTGAAAAATCTGGGAAGTCTTATGTGAACTAATGTAAAGTGAAGTGAGTAGAAGCAGGAGAACATTGTATACAGTAACAGCAGTATTATGATAATCAATTATGAAAGACACTGTTCAATACAAAGATCCAAGACACTTCTGAAGAACTGATGATGAAAAATTATCTCCATGTCCAGAGAGAGAACTAATGAATTCTGAGTGCAGACTGAAGCATACTTTTTCTACTTTCTTTAGTTTCTTGATTTTTTTTTTGTTGTGCAAGGTTACAAATGTGGAAGTATGTTTTGTCTGACTTCACACGCATAATTGATGTTATACTTACCTTCTGAATGGTGGGGGATGGGTGGGGGGATAAAGAGTATTTAGAATTCATTTTTTTTTAAATTAATGTAAAAATTTTAAAATAAAAATTATTATTCCCACCCAGAAAGGCAAATGCTGAACAGTAAGGAATGAACAACTAAAAAAAGTCTTTGTGAATCTGAAAACTCTCTCTGCAAACTGAAGGCCAATGTTGAAGAAGTTGCATAGAAAATATTATACCCCCTACGGGATTGAGCCTCTAATAAGAAATTGAAAAAGATCTAAAAATCCTCTAGAAAAAAATGCACAGATTTCCCAGTTGAGCAGTGATGAATTTTATCACTTATTCTTTTCACCTTCTCTGACCAATCTTTTCCTGTTACTTGATTTCAATAGAAATCTGAAAAAATTGGGGAAGGGGTTACCAAGGAAATTAGAATAACTACAACATACATTAGCTTCAGCCAAGTTTTCACTGATAGTCACTGGTATAATTATAATAAGATTATTAATTACAATTAAATTACCTACAAAATTCTAAATTTTTTATTAGATTATAATAATATATTTTAAGGTTTAAAATTTTATATCAATTATTTCATTTGAACTTTGTAATTTTATGAGGTAGGTACTACTATCATTATTATCCACATTTTATAGATGAAGACACAGGATCAAAAAGCGTAAGTAACTGGTTACACATTTGGTAAATACTAGAAGCACTTGGTCCACCAGTCTTTTCTGTCTCTTAAGTCTAGGACTATTTCTACCATACTATGTTATCTATCCCAACACCTAGTAAAGTGTGTTATATATGTTATATAACACTTTGCATAATATTATATATTATCTATAACTGGCACTTGTTAAATATTTATTTAATGAATTAATTCACCAAATACCTTCTACGTGTCCATCTTTATGTTAAGCACCATGGGAGATACAAAGAATTCCAGGTTGCTATATCAAATAACTTACAATGATTCACATACTGAGCTCACATACTTAGTTCATTTGGGAGAAGACATTTCTCAGTAATAATGTTTATTTCTCAGTATTAATGTTTATGGTGGCTAGCTGCCACCCAGGATTTTTCCATAATAATTTGACTTGTTCCCTCTGTCCCACCCCACCCCCATCGGAACATGAGAATTTCCCATATAAGGAACCTTACTTGTCCTGGAAATATTCAAATATATAATACTAGACAGGCTTTATTTAACCTGATAAAAATATAAATTCATAACCAAGTATTTATTACATGCCAGTTAGTCAATGTGCATTTATTAAGCACCTACTGTATTCCAGGTACTGAACTAATCACTAGGGAGACAAAGAAAGGCAAAAGACAGTACCTGCCCTCAAAGAGCTCACAGTCTAATGGGGGGAGGGGACAAGCAAACAAATATATACAAATAAACTATATACAGAATAAATAGCAAATTATTATCAAAGGAAAGGAACTAGAATTAAGGAGGGTTATGAAAGGCTTCTTGTAGAAAGTAAATTTTAGTTGGGACTTGAAGGAAGCCAGGGAAGCCATGAGGTAGAGATGAAGAAGAACATCCCACGTGGGAAATAGCCAGAGAAAATGCCTGGAGTAAAGAGATGGATTTTCTTGGTGGGAAACAGAAAGGAAACTAGTATCACTGGATCAAAGAGTGTATGTGGGGATGTGGAGCATAAGAAAAGGGCAGGGGAGGCTAGGTTATGAAGAGCTTTAAACAAATTTTGCCTTTGACCCTGAAAGTGATAGGGAGCCACTGGAGTTTGTTGAGAATGGGGAATGACATGAGCAAAGGTACTGCTAGGTACTATTGTACTGGGAATACGAAGAAAGACAAAATACCCCATCCTCAAGAAATGCATATTCAAGGGAATGGCTAGGTGGTGCAGTGGATAGAGCACCAGCCCTGGATTCCGGAGGACCTGAGTTCAAATCCAGCCTCAGACATACAACACTTACTAGCTGTGTGACCCTGGGCAAGTCACTTAACCCCATTGCCTAGCCAAACCAAAAACAATAAAACAAAACAAAGAAATGCATATTCAAGTATGGAAGAAATCACGTAAATAACTAGGTATATCTAAGATGTATGTAGAGGAGATAGCCCTAGCAGCTGGGGGCAGACTGGGAAAGTACTACTATGAAAGTATTTGAGCTGAATTTTAAAGTTTAAGTCAGAGTAGCTAAAGTCTCATCAGGCAGCCATTTTACTTTTATTTTGTTGTTTTTCTTTGAAATGGTTTTTGCTACTGCCTCCTGCACAATATTGCAAACCTCTGCCCGTAGTTCCTCAGGCACTCTATCTACCAGATCTAATCACTTAAATCTATTCATCAGCTTCATTTTGTATTCATAAGGGATGTTATTTAGGTTATATCTATATAGGTTTCTGTGCTGTCTTCAATTAATGTCTGAATTTTGCAATAAGAAGCTCTTAATCTGAGCCACAGTCAGCTCCAGGTCTCTTTTTAACTGACTGAATAGAGATTCTCCACCTTTGGCTGCAAAGTATATAACCAATCTGATTTCTATATTGACCATCTGGCAATGTCAATATATACAGTCACTATTGGGTTTATTGAAAAAGAGTGTTTCTTATGACCAGCAAGTTATCTTAACAAAACTTTTTAGTCTCTACCCTGCTTCATTCTGTACTCCAAGGTCAAACTTGCCTGTTATTCTAATTATCTTTTGATTTCATACTTTAACATTCCAATCCCCTACAATGAATGGAACATTGATTGGTGTTATTTCTAGATGTTATATGTCTTCATAGAACTCATCAACTTTGGGCCTCTTCAGCATCAGTGGTTGGAATGCAGACTTTTATCACTGCGATTTTGAATGATCTGCCTTAGATTCTAACAGACAGCATTTTATCATTTTTGAAAATTGTCCCCAGTACTGTTTTTATCATCCTTTTTTTGACTATCAGGGCTATGCCATTTCTTATGAGAGATTCTTGCTTACCGTAGTATATGCAATAATCACCTGAATTAAATTCACCCATTCCCATCCATTAAGTTCACTGACCCCCAAGATGCCAATGTTTAATTTTTTCATCTCGTATTTGAGCATATCCAGCTTTTCTTAGTTCATAGATCTTATTTACATTCCAGGTGCCTATGCAATATTAATCTTTACAGCATTGGATTTTCCTTTCATCACCAGGCACATAGGCAGCTGAGCTTCCATTTGGCTTTGGTCCAGCTGCTTCATTAGTACTGAAGCTATTCTAGGAAACCAGGCTTTGAAAAACACCCATTGTGATTCAAATAGAGCTGTCTTTAAACCTGAAGCACTCTGGCTTTCTGATTGGCCAACAATAAGTCCCAGCCCGAACCTTACTTGTTCATTATTAGGGATTTAATATCTCAGGGTGAGTGTAAATAGCAATTGTTTCTGTGTCTTCCCCTCCCAGATTGATTCTTTTGTACAGGTAAACTAGGCCATCTTTTGTCTCAATTCTTACCTAGCCTCTAATCATTGAATGGGCATTGTCTCAGACAAACAGAGACCTGAGAAAGACCTTAGCTTAAAAAAAGCCAGTCTTCTACTGCATCATCCGCCCTTTCTGAAGCCACACTGGCTCTCAGGTAAATGATCATCTTCCAGGTGAAGGATCAGCCTATTAAGGAGGACTCTGGCAAGAATCTAGCAAGCAACGACTAAGAGAGAAACTTGATTGTCAAAGGCCGATCTGTTTCCTTTACCTTTATTGAGATGGACAATGGAGGCATCATTGAACTCCTGGGGGATAACCTCCTCTTGCCAAATAACATGGAAAATGTCAGTCAGCTTTTGTATGAGCAGCAGACCTCCTGTCTTGTAAATCTCAGCTGGAATAGGATCAGTACCAGGTGCTTTGCAACGCAAAAGGTGCCTAATGACATTCAAAATCTCTTCTTCAGTTGAAAGTTGGACTAGAGAGGGATTGAATTCAACCTAAAGTATACAGTCATTGGCTTCAGCATTGAACATGGTCTGTTGAGAACACTATGGAAGTGTTCAGCCCACTTCTCTAGGATTATGTCCTTATAAATAATTAATGTAGCTTTATCATCACTGAGTAGCTGATATGCACCATATGTCTTTGGCACATAAAGAGTTTTCAGGGCATCATAAAAGCACTTTAGATTGTTACTATCAGTGTAAAACTAAATTTCATCTGCCTTCTTACTGAGCCAAGAATCTTGCATCTCTCTAAGCTTTACTTGCACTTTATTTTTGATAGACTTAAATGCTGCCTTCTTAGAGACAGATGAACTATTCTGCTGGTAAATCCTGTAGAATTCTTGTTTTGCATTTAGCAGCTTCTGCATTTCCCCATCATTTTAATTAAACCAATAAATTATATTTGTGAGTGTTCTGGCCCAGATGAGTAAATTCAGTTCTGTAGACCAAATCTTTGAAACATGCCCACTCCTTTTCTGCTCCACTGTAGCCAACCTTGTGTTGGCTCAACTTTCCCTCCAAGTAAGCAATGAACTGTTTCAGCTTGGAGAAATGCCCTAATCTGTTGACATTAAGTCTTTGCGTAATCATCTTGCACTGGGGCCACCTCTTGTGTTGAATGCAAATATTTAGCTTGGAATGGTTAAGTCTCTGATCAGTCTGGCACTCTATTTCCTTTGTGACTCTCTCATACTGTATGTTCTTCTCCTTACAATGCCATAATCTACTAAAGGTCAATGTTTGCTGTGAGGGTGAATCCACAAATTTTTATTGTGTTTAGGTAAATGTTGGCTTTCAGAAGGTCATCCGATGCACAAGTCTTTAGTAGTAAGTAACTGTTGTTGTTGGTGTTTCCAACTCCATTCCTTCCAAGTGTTCTCTGCCATGTCTGGTAGTCTGTGCCTACTCTGGCATTAAAGTCACCCAGATTTATAGCCTTATTCTCTTTCACCACATTGAAGATGAAGGTCTCCAGGTCTTGACAAAATTTTTCGTTGACTTCATTAGGATTTGTCATGGTGGGAACATATGCACTAATGATGGTGGCATAATGTTTTCCTGCAAGTGGCAATCACATTGTCATAAGCCTGTTGTTCATTCCTTTTGGTGAACATACAAGCTTGTTGCTTAGATTAGTTTTGATTGCAAAAATCTATGCCAGCTTCATGGCACTCCTCTTTGATGTGACCCCTCCAGAAAAACGTGTATCCAGCTCTGACTTCAGTAAACTGGACTTCATTCACCAGCCTTGTTTCACTCAGGGCTATAATTTGGATGTGATACCAACTAAGTTCTCTCACAACAAGAGCTGTTCACCTACCAAGTCCACTGGATTTCATGTTGTCCATAAGCATGCACACATTCCACATAGCAAGGGTGAGTGGAATCATCTTTGCAAAAGTTTTTGTACTTTTTTTTGTCTTTTGACCACAGGGTGGGATCCCTACCTGCCGTGGTAAGCAGGCCAAGGTCGGATGAAGCAGATGATTTTTAGGACACCTTTTCTAGCCCCTTCTTTATGCCCAAAGATTAACAGTTCAATCCATAAAAAAGACTGTTCGAAACCCAAAGGGCTGCCAAATCCCACTGCTGCTTCAGTCCGGTGAGAAGATAACCCTATGGTCTGGGCCACCTGCAGGCTGGATTGTGACTACAGCTCGCAGTGAATCCACACCTGCTGCTTTCACTTGCCCGTCACCATAGGACATTGAGGTAGGTAAAAATAGTAAAGTGGTGTGGGTGATGTCTTTTGATTCACATATAAATTGGATTTAAGTGAAGCAGAGTTGTGCAAAGTTGGTGGCCTCATTCTCTCTTCTAGCATCATCAAAGTCCAGTGGCAAGACAAAATCAAGAAAACTGGTGATATCTCAGGGTGCTGTGAATGACCGTGGCATCTTTGATGTTTAACAAAGCTCTAAACACTCCACGGTGCCTGCATCAGCCACCTTCATGGCCATTGGAACAAATTGTTCTCATCCACCTATTCTGCCAGGAGAAGTCTTTATATGCTATGGGTAGACACCTCCCCAAATTTATCAACGGGTTTGAGATCCCTCAGTTATCCACAACCTGGTTTAGCATGTATGCCAAAATGGTTTACTGGGATGTGGCCACTGCATATTCTACAGTTCCTTGGAGCCACAGGTAAGAGTTGAGAATCAAGTGGACACCAAGGGTGGAAAGCAGCCCTGAAAAGTGTTCAGTAGCTCTCATACCAGAGGTGCTAGTCTTCCCTGAACACACCCTACAACACCTCAGGTTATCTCTGTAGAAGCTATTAGAGACTTTCCACTGCAAATTTGGATAGAGGAATAGTTCATTGACAAACAAATGATAAGTTCACAGGAAGTAAAATGGATAATTTTGATTACATAAAGTTGAAGTTTTTGCACAAACAAAACTAATGCAGATAAAATTAGAAGAAAAGCAGGAAACTGGGGAGAAAATCTTTGCAGCAAACTTCTCTGATTAAAAAGTCTTATTTCTCAAATATATAGGGGACTGAGTCAAATTTATAAGAATAAGAGCCATTCCCTAATTGATAAAAGATCAAGGGTTATGAACAGGCAGTTTTTGAAAGATGAAATCAAAGTATGAAAAAATACTCTAAATCATGAATCTTTAGAGAAATGCAAATTAAACCACTCTGAGGTACTGCCTCATAGCCATCAAATTGACTAAGATGACAGAAAAGGAAAATAACAAATATGGGAAGGAATCTGGGAAATTAGTCACTCTAATATACTGTTGAAGGAGCTGTGAATGAGTCCAACCATTCTGGAAAACAATTAACTCTATATAACCAGCAGTACAGCTACTAGGGCTTCAAACTGAGGAGATCAAAGAAAAAGGTAAAGGATGCACAGGCACGAAAAATATTTATAGCAGCTCTTTTGTGGTGGCAAAGAATTGGAAACTGAGGAGGTACCTATCAACTGAGGAATGGCTTTACAAGTCATGGTATATGAATGTGCAGGAATGCTATTGTGCTGTAAGAAATGATGCAGGGTTTCAGGAAAACGTAGTGAAGCAAAGTGAAATGAGCAGAACTAGGAGAACAATTTACACAATAACAACATTACTGTAAAGATAATCAACTGTGAAAGTCTTAGTAACTGATCAACAAAATGACACACTACAATTTCAAAGTACACATGATGAAAAATTCTATATACTTCCAGATAAAGGACTCAGAGTACAGTTTGAAATCTATTTCTTTCTTCCTTTTACTTTCTTTCTCTCTGCCTCTTTCTCTCCATCTCTCTATCTTTCTGTCTTTCTCTGTCTCTCTCTCTCTCTCTCATCATGCTTAATGCAGAAATTTGTTTTGCATGATTTCACATATGTAATGATTTTTTAATTCCTTGTTTCCTTAATGGATAGTGGAGGAAATGGAAGAGAGAGAGAATCTGGAACTGAAAATAAAATAAAATTGAATTTTTAAAAATCATGTAAATCTTAATATTCTTATTAGAAACAAAACCAGAAGAAGCTAAGTGCAGCTAAATGGAAGGTTTCTTCAAAGTACTACTTGGACAAGCAAATTAGATTTTAGAAAAGGATATTTCAAATGCCCATGAGGCCCATAAGGAAAATATGGAGGTTTTCTGCCCTGATCTTTTGAAACTCACATTATCACATATGATGAGCCCCTTCAACCTAAAATGGAAAAATTCAAATGCAGAGTTAAAGGAGAGATCTCCATTTTCAAAAGCCTCATGCCAGTTCCAAAGGAGAGAAAGCCCCTTTATTATATTGCCAACTGTGCCAGATTCAGCCTTGAATCACTTTCACCATTTGCTGCCTCCACTCATGAACATACTGCTGCATGAAGGCGGACAAAATCAAATTGTTCTGATTGGTCCACTACAAATGGATGTCACATTACCATTTCAACTAGGACCTCACTACTGCTTGGCTATTCTTCTATACCTCCCTAATCAACTCACTATCTCCCTCACTACAGTTGCTCTTCCATATCTTTACAGCCCTTCTCAAGCCTCCCATGACTTCCCCTATATCTGCCCTCTCAGCTGAGAATCTTACCTTCTATGTACTGAAAAAAAAGTGAGGCCATTCACCATTCTTCCTTCTTTCTCATTTCATATCACTCTGTGGCCTTCTGCCACTGTCTCCTCCTTCATTCATTCCACATGAAGAGGTGCCCCTTCTCCCTTTCTTTGCATAAGTGATCATATTCCATCCTATCTACTCCAGAAGATTTATCATCCCCACTCTCTTATTTGTCTTTAATCTCTTCTTATCTACTTACAAACTTGTCTTTTTCTCCCTATAATAAAAAACATATTTTCTTGTGTTATCCTTTGATGTTTCTCAAACTCCATTTTGTCACTTGGGGTCTATTTTCTCAGTCTGACTTGTGGTGGAAATATATTTTTGTGTGTATGATCCTTTGATAGTTCCCCAACTCTATTCTTCAACAGCATTTGTCACTTGGGGTCCATCTCTGACTTGTGATACGGTCTCAATTAGCTGTGAACTTTACTAGCTTAATTGCTAAAATCCCCTATGCCTTCACTCCCCCCTGACTATGTATTCTGATAAGCTACCTCCCTTATCGCATTCCTTGTTAAAACATCATCATTGTAAATATGGCTTGAGGTTAGGATTTCAGGTGGTTCTTTACCTGTCTTCCATCTAGGGATGACACATACCATTGCTCAGATGCTTAAGAGGGAATACCCCCTCCTCACTTCAAGGATAGGTGGAATGCCCCATCCTCACAATGAGGCTGAGAATATATGCTCCCCACCCCTTGTTTAAAGGTGAGAGAAGAACACCCTCTTTTCATCTAAGGGAATGCTTTAGAGCAAACCCCTCAAATCTCCACCCAGCTGAGTGATCGCTGTCAGTCCTTAGACTGCATGATTGGTTGATGCCTAGAGATACATTAGCAATACATTCCTCTATCCTCAAAAAACACTAACTCAGCTCTTCCATCCCTATCATTGTCCCACGTATCTTTCAGCCTTTTGTGGCTAAACTCTTTGAGAAAGTTAGCTACAATGGTGCCTCCACTTCCTCTCCTCTCTTATTTTCTTCTTACATCTCTATAGTCTTGTTTCTGACCTCATCATTAACAAAACTGCTCTCTCCAAAGTTACCAATGATTTCTTGACTGCTAAATGAAATGGTCTCTTGTCATTCTCCATTCTTCCTGATCTTTCTGCAGCCTTTGACACTACTGATCTCTCTTCTCCTTGATATTCTTCTCACTACATTTTCATAGCACTAGTCTGTACTGGTTCTCTACCTACCTATCTGACCCCTCTTTCTCATTCTCCTTAGCTAGATCGCCATCAAGCATGCCCACTAACTGTGGGTGTCCCATGGATCTCTCTTCTGGACCTTCTTTTCTCGTATAGTATTTTACTTGTTGATATCATCAACCCCCATGAATTCAATTATCTTTATACTGATAATTCTCAAATTTACTTATCTACCCCTAGCCTCTTTGCTGACTTCCAGTCTCTCATCTCCACCTGCCCATCAAATATTTTGAGCTGGGTGTATAGTAGACATCTTAAACTAAATATGTTCAAAATTAAACTCAATATCTTTTCCCCCAATCTACCTCCCTTCCAAAGTTCTCTATTTACTGTCAAGGGCACCACCATCATCCCATTCTCCCAAGCCTGCAACTAGACATAATCTTAAAATCCTGACTATCACTCATCCCCCATATCCAATCCAAGGCCTATCAATTTCAGCTTTGAAACATATCTCAAATATGCTCCCTTCTCTCTGATACTACCATTACCCTGGGAGAGACCCTCATTTCCTCACATTTGGACCATTACAACACCGCACTGGTAGATTTCCCTGGAATAAGTCTCTTTCCACTCTAGTTCATCCCCCATTCAGCCACCAAAGTGATTTTGAAATGAATTTAAAATAAAGTCTTTCCCAATAGTTCTTAATTTCATTGCCTTTTCTCTAATTGTTATTTCCTATGAATCCATTATATAGCTTGTTTGAACACAGTTGTTTGCATGTCGTCTCTCCCATTAGACTGTAAGCTCAGCAAGAGTAGGGACTGTGTTTTGCCTTTCTTTGCATCTCCATTGCAAAGAATCTCCAGGTACAGTGTCTGGAACATAGTTGAAGCTTAATACTTAAAATTTATCGAATGACTCCTGTCATCTCTCTCTCAGAATCTGAACAGGATTTCAAGGATCCTTCAGCAAATTTTTAGGTTGGATAGAGGAATCTACCTCTTCTTGATTTTGTGATTCTTCTTATTTCTTTTTTAGACTAATCTATTTCTAAATTCCACTGGGCTGTTTGCAGGGGATATAGGATCATCTACTACTTGGCATGCTGCCATCTTCCCAACCCATTATTCTACAAAGTCATATGTCTATTCCTAAACTATAGATCTGATCATGTCACTACTCTGTAGTTCACAAAGCTCCAAGGAAACCCTGTTGTCTCTTGAATAAGATAAATCAAAAAGCATGTATTATTATGTGCCAAGCATTATCCTGAATGCTGGGAATACAACGAGATGGTAAAAAAGAAAAAGAGCAGTACCTGATTTCAAGGAACTTCCACACCCAAACAACTAAACAACTAGTTCAAACAAAATATAAACAGGATAAATGAGGGATAATCAAGATATTGAAGGCACTAGTATTAAAAAGGATCAAGAAAGGTGAGGATGGGATTTTAGCTAGAACTTGAAGGAAGCCAGGGAAGCCATGAGACAGAGATGGAGGAAGAAAGATCAAGACATGGGAGACAGCCAGCGAAAATGCCTGGAGTCAGGAGGTGGAGTATCTTGTGTGAGGAGCAGCAAGGAAGTCAGGGTCATCAGATCATAAAGTAAATGGAGGGGAGTAAAGTATCTGAGAATTGGAAAAGTAGGAAGGGGCCAGAATATGAAGGGCTTCTAAAGCCAGAGCATTTTTTACATTTGATCCTGGCAGTTATAGAAAACTCTTTTTTGCATTTAAAGGTCTTCTTGGGGCAGCAAGGTAGAGCAGTGGATAGAGCACCGGTCCTGGATTCAGAAGGACCTGAGCTCAAATCCAGCCTCAGTCACATAACACTTACTAGCTGTGTGACCCTGGGCAAGTCACTTAACACCATTGCCTAGCCAAAAAAAATAAATAAATAAAATAAAGGTCTTCTTATTCTAACTTTATCTTATCTTTCTAGTCTGATTATATACTAATCCAATTAATACATGATATACTCAACCAAAGCGTCCTACTTACTACCTCCTTTACCTTCCATCTGTATGTCTGTGTCTGTCCCTGAACCTAGAAATCTCTCCTTCCCCTCAAGGTTCAGCTCAAGTGCCATCTCCTTCAAGGTAACTTTCTCTCCCCCACAGCTTATAGATATTACCTTCTCTTATTTTGTATAAATCCTGAATTCACTTATTCATTAACATAGTGTAATTCCCAGTAGAATGTAAGATCCTTATGGAAGTCTCACTCTTGTTTGTATATCACCAATGCATTATCAAAGTTCCTGGAACATCAAGCTAGATGCTTAATATATGCTTGCTGATTGATGATAAGAATTATGCATTAAGAAGATTAATCTCATATGTAGCATAGATGAGAAGAGAAAAGAATGACATCAAGGAAGTTAGGAGGGCATTACAATAATAGATAATGAAAAATAATGAGGCTTTACCTGAAGCAAGGAATATACAAGATGTGACAGATGATACAGAATCAAAATTTAAAAATTATAGATGGTAAGGTGAGGGTGAGTAGTTGAGGGTGAGAGGAATAAAATATGATGTAAAGGCCTAAGTCTGATAGACTTAGAGAATAGTGGTGTTGTTAACAGTCAGGGAGATGAAGAGGAGAATATGGAGGGTGGGTAGATAGGTATGGATCTAAGATAAGAACATGTTTGAGGCAAGGGTGAAACATTTGGGTAGGTGAAAATGTATAGGCAGTTAGAATTTAGGGTCCAGAGCACAGGAGTGATGGGTGAAGATTTGGAAAACACCTGCACAAAGGTGTAGATGAAGTAGTAGACGTTTACCAAAGGAGAGGAAAACAAAAAGACTGATGATCGAGTCTTTTAAAGCATGGAAATACCTGCTTCTAGAATATAAGAAGAAATGGGACCAATGAATAATACAAAAAGGGAAATAGGCTGTTTTTCTTCTGAGAAATCGCCAAATCATCTGAATTCCCCAAGATCACTCTTTTATAAGCTGAAGTACAAGCTACATCTTCAATATTGAGAAGGTATGAGCTCCTTTTAATGCCATATTCCCAAGAGTTTTCAGCAAGAAATGGGGATTTTCCTCTAGAGTGTGCATTTTTATGATGAATATGCAAATTAATAAGATTATAAAGACAGAGAGGATCAATGCTGGACAACTGATCAGTTAGAGATAATCTGATCAAACCCCTTTCTTCTGGGAAGGAATTCACTTAACCCTTCAAGGTAGTCTAGTATCTACATCCCATTCTAATACGATTTAATAACATATGTACATGGAAAGAGAATATTAGGCAGACCAATCACACTAGCCCCATTCTTTGCATCCCTTTCTCCACCAAAAGAGAAACCCAATAAAGCAAGCTCTTTTACCTTAAATACCTTAAATGGGGAAAGGTTGTGAGTGTCAAGTATGGAGAGTTAGTTTGAATTACCTGGGTTACTGATTCAAATACCCACCTTTGTCTGTTTCTGTTAGCATATGTGTGGTCTCAGTATCACTACCACTGAGCTACTAAAGTCAGGCAGTGTTCTGGATTCTTAACCAGTCCCCCGTAGCACAGGATGGCACAGACTATCCTGGCCTGAAAAGTATCCATCCATAAACCTTACCAACTGAAGAAGGTACATGGTACTTTGCTCCTGTGAAATCATTTTCTCTAAATCATTAGCTTCTCATCCCTATGTATGAAGCCTCAAAGTGAGTTTGTATGTACAGTGATTCAACTATGAGACTTGCAGGGGAGGAGAAGAGATAGGAAAGGCCCCAAAATTGCAAATTCTGGTAAATAATACTAATGGGTAACAAACAGGGTGAAGACCATAGGAAAATATAGAAGAAGCAGAAAAGCCTCCATTCTCCCAGAGGCCAAAGAGTTTTTTAATACATGAAATAATAGTTATGAGGAGCTAAAAATTTCCATGAATTTTCCCCTACATTATTAATAGTTAGGTGGGGGTGGTTGGGAGAGAAGAGTGTATTGTTCTTTATTTATGCATTATGTAAGTCTAAATTATATGAACCAAATATAGGTGGATTATATTCATTTCTCCTACCCTGGATCAGCAATTGTTGCCTCAGTTGGTACCCTAGCCAGATCAAACACATAGCAAATGTATTCTTCCTGTTCAGGCCTATGCAGCAAATTCCTTGTTTTTCCTTTACTAAAAAAATTGTTGACATAATGGATATTCTCCAAGTAAGTCAAGCAAGACTGAGAAATCATTTTACCTCCCTCAGTAAACAACAATAATAACAAATTCAAATTTCCAGATTATGTCTCCAAGCTTTGAGTGGAGAAGAAAATCTAAATTTGTTTTGTAATGCTTTATAACTTGCTATATTGATATAAAACAGCAAATGAAGACAGACACTTCTTTATTTTGTTTTATTATAACATCAAATAAAGTTGTTAGTTACAGAAGAGATAGTACTAGAGCTAAACAAACAGCTTTAATCACTTAAATATCACTGTCTTACATTTTCCTACATGGATATAAATATCAAGAACTTCCATACATGCACTTCGTGTTTGAAATTCAGATGTGTAATATGCAGCTGTTTGGGAGTTTTTGTTAATTAGTTTATTTGTTCAGGTATTTTTTTATCTGATGACTGTAGAATTCTATTCATTTTCATTAACTGTGAGGAAACTCTTAACATTAAGACTGGGACCCTGCCTTTTTCTTCTGGAATTTTCTGAATTGAGACTGTATTGTCACAGCTGCACGTTCTGTCTCTGGCGCATCCATGTCGATTTGAAATTCCTCCTGAACTTTCTTTTGTCCATCTGTATCAAGAAAACAAATAAACAAGAAAGTAATTAAACTAAAAATAAGATGATGGCAGGCCCTGAAGACAAGACAAATTTAGAAAGGAAAATGAAATTCAGGGGAATTATTTTAATTACAATCAGAAGACAGGCTGGGTATTATTACTACAAGAGAAAGAGGATACACCCAAGGAGTAATACTCAGGTATGAAATTATTACATTTAACATTTTCCTCTATATGTGATTTTTAAGTATTTCTGTCTTTATAATTGTCATGTCTGAATGAAAGTGTATTTCTATTCCCAGAACTCCTTAGGAACACTTCATTAGTCTTATATGTTTGACTAAATATTTTAATCAAGAAATATTTATTTTTTAAATCCCAAATATCAAGGTTTTGATAAAATAGAACACTCATTGTTACTAAAAGCATCAGAAAGCATAGCAATAAATGTACCTTTCTTTAAAATGATAAGTAGCATCTATCAAAAACCATCAGCAAGTATTCTGTAATGGAGATAAAGCTAGAAGCCTTCCCAATCAGATCAGGGGTGAAGCAATGATGTCCATTATCACTGCTATTATTCAATATTGTGCTAGAAATGCTAGCTATTGCAATAAGACAAGACAAAGAAATTGAAGGAATTGGAATAAGCAATGAGGAAAAAAAACTATCATTCTTTGAAGACAATAAATGGTATCCTTAGAGAATCCTAGGGAATCAGCTAAAAAATTAATTGAAACAATTAACAACTTTAACCAAGTTGCAGGATATAAATTAAACCTACATAAATCATCAGTATTTCTATATATTACCAACAAAATCCAGAAGAAAGAGAAAAAAAGAGACATTCCATTTAAAAGACTGCAGACAATATGAAAAACTTGGGAATCTTCCTACCAACACAAACCCAGGAACTATATGAACACAATTACAAAATACTTTTCACACAAATAAAGTCAGATCTAAACAGTTGGAAAAATATTAATTATTCATGGGTAAGCTTAGCGATCATAATAAAAATAACATCTACTAAAATTAATTTACTTATTCAGTGTCATGCCAATTAAACTACCAAAAAGTATTTGATAGAGCTAGAAAAAAATAATAACAAAATTCATTTGGAAGAACAAAACGTCAAGGAAAAAAAACATGAAGTAAGGCAAACTAGCAGTGCCAGATTTCAAGTTATATTACAAAGTAGTAATCATGAAAGCAACCAGGTACTGGCCAAGAAATACAGTGGTGGATCTAGAATAGATTAGGTACATATTACACAGTAGTAAATGACCATAATATTGTAGAGTTTGATAAACCCAAAGATCCAAGCTTTGGGGAAAAGAACTTACTATTGGACAACAATCCTGGGAAAATTGGAAAGTAGTTTGGCAGAAACTAGATATGGACCAACATTTCACAATGTATACCAAGATAAGGTCAAAATAGGTACATGATTTAGACATTAAAAGTGATATCACAAGCAAATTAAAGGAGCATGGAAAATTTTATCTGTCAGATCTATGGATAAGGGGAGAATTTATGACTAAACAAAAAACAGAGAGGATCATGGGAAATAAAAAAGGATAATTTTGATTACATGAATTTAAAGTTTTTAACAAACAAAACCAATGCAGCCAAAATTATAGAAGGAAAGCAGATAGGGGATTAAAAAGCAGTTTTCTCTGATAAAGACATCATTCCTTAAATATATAGGGAACTGAGTCAAATTTTTTAAAATATGAGTAATTCCCCAATTGATAAATAGTCAAAGGATATGAAGATGCAGTTTTCAGAAGAAGAAATCAAAGCTATCTATAGTCATATGAAAAAAATTGCTCTAAATCACTATTGATTAGATAAATGAAAATTAAAATAACTCTGAGGTACCACTTCAAACCTAGCAGATTGGCTAACATGACAGAAAAGGAAAATGGCAAACATTGAAGGGGATATGGAAAAATTTGGACACTAATACACTGCTGGTGGAGTTGAGAACTAGTCCAACCATTCTGGAGAACAATTTGGAACTATACCCAAAGGTCTATAAAACTGTACATACCCTTTGATCTAGCAATACCATGACTAGTTCTGTATCCCAAAGAGATCAAAGAAAAAGGAAAGGAACCAGTGTGTACAAAAATGTTTATAGCAGCTCTTTTTGTGGTAGAAAAGAATTGGAAATTGAGGGTATGCCTATTAATTAGGGAATGACTAAACAAGTTGTGTTACATGATTGTGATTGAATATTGTTGTGCAATAAGAAATGACAAGTGGTATGGTTTCAGAAAAACCTGATGAAAAAACCATATGAACTGACGCTCAGTGAGGTGAGTAGAACCAGGAGAACATTGCACACATTAACAGCCACATTATACAATGATCAGGTAGAATAAAGAATGGAAAAATTTAGCAGCTGAGATTATTAGTAACTTTGGAACGTGAAGTTTCAGTAGAATGGTAGGTTGGAAGCTGGACTGAAACAGACAGAAATGAATGAGTATCAGGAAAACTGAGAGAAATTCAGGCAAGAAATTAAGGCAACTTTTTCTAGTAATTTGGCTAGGAAAGGTAGAAGAAATCTAAGATAACCTGAGGAGATGTCAAGGTCCACTAAAACCTAGGTATATTTGTTGGTAGAAGGGAAAGAATCGGTGAGTAAGGAAGGATTAAAAATGAAAGACAGCAACTGATTGAAGGGACAAGATCCCAGAGATCAGATATTATAGAGTCAAAGGGGCCTCTTGGGAGACAGAGCAAAGATGGTCTAATAGCTGGAAGAAACACAGCCAAATTCCTTCCCCCAAGACCTAGAAAATGTTCCAGACCAAGTCCTGATCAGGAAATTCAAGAAAAAGCATGTCATTTTGTTTCCAACCAGGTTAGCATAGAGATAAGCATAGAGGTCTGAGGTGAGGAGGATGCCTCATGGAGCGTGGCAGCCTGCAGGAACTGAAAAGGGACCAACACTGTATATCAGGAAAAGGAGAGTTCCCAAATCCATAAAAGTGGGCTACATTTTGGCAAAATCATTCAAGGATGCTGGAACAGGTGTCAATTTGCAGCTCAGATGCTCAGTACCCAGCTCCAGTTCTCAAACCCAAGCCAGAAATTCAGAGCTCAGACCAAAAGGGCAGCAATCAGACTTTGCCCCAGAACACACCATTTTGGGAGCATTGAAAATTTGCAGGTCCCTAGCCTGAACTTGAGATCCTGGAATTATACACAACTATACACAATTAATTAACCCCCAAGAAAGCAGCACAAGGACCCAAGAGGACACAAGCTCAGCCCACACATTGCCTTCAAAGTGCGCAGATCCTGACCCTAACAAAAAGTCTAAAGCCTGGAAGAATGAACAAACCAAAAAAAAACCCTACCATCAAAAGTTAATATGGTTACAAGGTTACTCAAGGCACAATTCCAAAATAAAAGACTGCCTCCATAACATCCATAAGCAATCCTAAAAGAAAAGTTGAGGCACAAGTTCATCTAGAATTCATGGAAGAAATGTAAAGTTTGTTTAAAGAATTAAAATGAATTAAAATATAAAAAATTAAAAATTTAAAAAGAATTATTTTAATTAAAATTAAAATCAAATGAGAGTGCTAAAAAAAAAAAAACATGGTGAAATGAGACTGATAGAAGACAGAATTGGAAAAACAGTTAATACCTTGGAACAAAAGTTATAAAACCTCACACTCCAAAAGAACCCAAACTCCTTGAAAATCAGAATGGACCAAAAAGAAGTTAATGTATCTCATAGTAAAAACAAATGACCTTAAAAAAAATGAGAAAATTTAAGAATCATTAGATTACCTGAAAGGCATAACCAAAAGGAGCGCCTAGAAATGAAATTTCAAGACATTGTTTCAAAAAGCTTTCCAGATCTTTTAGAATCAAAGGGCAAAGTGAAAATAGAGAGAATCCATTAGTTACTCCATGAAAGAAATGCTTACACAGCTTCCTCTCCACACACAACCCATATATACAATCTATGATACAGCTTTCTAGCGTAGGGCCAATAAAAAGCCCAAGCCACATAGGCTTGATGCCTCTGAAATTTGGTGACTTCCTGATACTACACAAGTTGATGAACTCTGATGACTGACTGACTGGACACATTTCCAGAAGGACATGAGGGGGACCATGTTGAGAGAAGTCAACTACCACTGTAGCCTTGCTATATATCTTTGTTGCATATACTTGTTTTGTTAGGGCAAAGCAAACCTCTTCCTTTGTTAAGTGTTCAATGACTCATAAGTGCCTCATTTTGTCCCAACATTGAACCTAAACAGAAGGCACTGATTTTAGAGTTGCATCTATAACATTTGGCAGTTAGAAGTTAGGGATGAAATGAAACATTTTCTTTTTTCATTTTTTATTTTGTTCTATTTTTTACAGTTACTAATTTTTGTATGAAAAATTGTTTTATACATGGGGCATAACATTATAAACTCAAGACAACTCACAGACATAAAGGTTAACTCCTGCATCTATCACACGTCTACACAAAAAGTTTATATTTAACATTAAAACCAATAAGCTCTCTCCCTTGAAATGTTATCCAAGTTTTTCCAAGAAGACCTCTGAACTTCGTGTTTCTCTTAAAATGTCTTCAGAATGCTCTGTCAAAGATTAGATGACAGGATAAAATTCCTACGGGAAATAGCAGGGGGAAAGGGAATGGGGGAGAAGCTATTCAAACTTTGTTTTCTTTACATGTGGCTTGTTGTTTCCTCCTTGGACTTGTCAAAAACTACCCTGACCTACAAAGTTTCCTTGCTCTCTGCCCCCAAATCCCCCGCCTCATTTACCACCAGCTTGGCCACCAAACCCTCTATGGCCACTGCCACCATGGTTTCCAAAGCCACTGGGCTTGGCCCAATCTAGAGTTACTTTGTTTCCATCAATCTTCTGGTCTTCCATGACCTCTTTAGCATCTTCTTCTGAGCTGAAGTCCATAAAACTGAATGCTTTAGATAATCCTTTCTGTGACTATCCTGGCACCAATAGAACTATGAAATGAATCTTTCAATGTTTCTTCTGTCTTCAGACAGACCTTTGCTGAACAAAATTTCGTAGGACTGGATCCTTGGGACTACATTAGTTGTCTAATGGCCCTTTAACTCCAACCTGATGACTCTGCCTTCAATTTCTATATTGTTACAAGAATTCAAAGCTTCTTTTGCATCTTCCATGGAGGCAAATTAATGAATGCAAATCCTTTAGGTTGGCATTGGTTGTTTGGGAGCAAGCTTATTGATGTTGCCTTCTCAGACATTACTTGGAGACTTTTTTCTGTGACACTGTAGCCAAAGTTATTCACCAACCATGTCTTTGAGTCTGCCACTTTGTTGCCATTCCTGCTCTAGGCATTATTCTTCCCACCTCTTGTATTCTCTTGTCCTTGACTTTTCTCTCCTGTGTGGTTCAGAATGTATGCCCAACCATTAATCTCAGCTCTCTATTTCTCTTGTGAGGCCCTAAATTGCTTCTGACTTAAATTCAATGTAGGCAATTCTTTGTCATGTCTCATCTTTGGCACAGATTAGTCTAAACTCAATAACATTTTTAAACACTTCTTGAGTTCCTCCTGAGTTACTTTATAAGGCAGATTCTTAATAAAGAGCATCCTTGCATTTTGATCTTCTTTTCTTTTTTGCTTTTTCTAGTTTCATTTCAGAGCCAACGACTTTGTGGCCACTGAATTCCAGAGCTTTTTCCATGTCTTCAGGTTATTCAAATTCCACATAGCCAAATTTCCTGGCGGTGCCATGTCCACAAATGCAAGGTTCTTTTTTTTCCCACAAAGAAGTCCATGATGTCAGATTTTAGTTCAGAAGCAGCTTTGTGGAAATTTGGGTTAGCAGTGAAGAGACTGAAATTTGTAGATGCTCCAGTTTCTAATTTCTGTGTCTTAGCTTCAAGGGATTTCTGTTTGCCCATTTCCTTTTTACTTTCCCTGGTGCTTCTTTGGCACTTCCTCTTCCTCCTCCTCTGATTCCTTACCTATCTCAACTTTCTCAAGGCCAGCTTCACAGAAGCAGCCTTTCTTTTGGCAGGTGTGATATCCATAATTTCTCCTTCATCATCATCTTCCCCCTCATCCTCCCCTATGCTTCTCTCTCTGTACTCAGCTCTCATGGATTTAACAATCTTCCTTATGCACATGATACCCACCTCATGTCTAGCCCTCAACTCTTTCTTGAGCTCTAACCCCAAATCTCCAATTTACTGCAGGACATCTCCACCTGGATAATTCACAGATACCTCAAACTCAACATTTTCAAAATAGAACTCATTAATTTTCCTCTTAAACTTTCTTTCAAGTACACAGAATACCCCCATCAAGCCTATTTGCTGTTTCCTCTATACAATGTTCATTTTCTCATCTCTGTGCTTTTGCACAGGCTATACTCCACGGGTAGAAGGCTCTCCCTCTTAAACTCTGATTCTTAAAACCCCTTCTTATTTCCCCAATTATTATCTCCCTGCTCTGACACTCTATATATGCCTTGTGTATATTCTGGATTTTCTGTTCATATGTGGTTATTTCCCAGTGGACTATAAGCTCATTGACACTATGTACACACTTGTACACAAGGCATATGTAGTATATTAGAATAGGGAAATAATAATTGGAGAAAATGGGAATGGTTTTTTGAAAGAAGTGGCATTTGAGTTGAATCTTGAAAGTGTTTCATAAGAAAGAAAAAAACTATTAAGTTAAGCAAAACTCTAAAACAAGGGAAAGGGGTAAAGTGGCTTAAAGATAAGAAGAAGAGAGCCACTGGGTATAAGGTTGCCTTAAAATATATTCAGCTAAATAACTGAAAAAAATTAGTACTATGATTACAGAGAAAGAGGGGGAAATCCCATTTGGGGGAAAATTATTAGAGACAAATCAAGGACAATATAAACTTAACCTAATCCCCTTCCTCTTCTCAGTGACTGAGCTGATACAGGTAAGGGAGAGAGATTATGCCTCCCATATGTTGGAGAGTGTTTGTGCTTATACCGTTTAAAATAAATATTTCTTTGTAAAAGCTAAACCAACTGTAAGTGGTTAAATGGAGCTAGGGTGTAGGTGAACACCCCCTACACTTGAAACACCATCAATAGGCACTAGAGCTATTGGCAGACACTTCCCAATGCCCTTAAGGGTACAAAAGAACACTGGGAAAGGAGTGAAATACAACATACTTAGTCTGCAGGCAATGGGGGTTAGGGTAGTCAATACCACACAATATAAGGGAGTGGGATGATTTCCACATACCCACCCCTCAATTCAATTGATATAATCACTTGATAGAATCACAAATGCTGAGATGTTTATGTATTAAGAAGTTCACTCAGTGATCCCTTTACAAATTATGAACACCTTTCTCTGATGGAATTAAATAGAATTTTCCTTCCTCTGCTGTAATTAAATTTTAATAAGAAAAAAAACTGACCATATTCCTAGAAATCTTAAATGGCTAATCCATATAGCCAATGAGTTAATCAAGTATCTTGGGAGGTCAAGGCAGCTCTGGCAGAAACCAGAAGCTAAGGAAGAATTCAGCCCCTGAGAGGGAATTGCTTTGGAGATGGGAAGAGGGTATTTCTTTCTCTTCAAACCTACACGATTGGACACAGCATCTAGCAGGGGAGCAATCTGACCAGAAGAGGACACCATATCCAGAATCTGGGGATTGTTAAAGGCACAGTTAAGGGAGGAAAGATATTCCAGACAACCATGGATAAAGACAGACAGGTGACTGAGATTAGAAGCAGCTTCAAGAAGCATGATACCTAGAAGTAAAGAAGATGCCATAAGCCTGAAAGCTATCCCTGGTAATCAAGAGTTAAGCTTTGTGGAGACTGCATTAGGAGAGAAATCAGAAGAGTAAGCAACCTAAGTAACGTGATTTCTCTACATGTACCTCACTACCACTGTTCTCTGTGCTAACCCTGCCCCTGATGCATGTATTTGATGGACAGTTCACTTCATGTTTATGGGGGAACTTGTGAAATAGAATTTGTGTTAGATGTGCACTACCACCCTAGTACCCAAGGTAACAGCCACCCACCCCACAAGGGGTAATGCAAATTCAAGGTAGGAGAATAACTCGTAGAGGCAAGCAGCCAGGAATAAAGACCTTCAGATATGAAAGAAAAGCAATTAGAATAAACCAAATGGATTCCATAATAATGAGAAAAATAAAGATAAGAATGGAATAACACATTCCAAAAAACAAAGTTAACTGAAGCTACAACCCCAAATTAAATATCCTGAAAAGCTAAGCTTAATCATCAAATGAAAAGGACGGACCTTCAACAACAGAGAAATACTTGAGGCATTCCTGAAAAAAAAAAGGAAACAAACTGACTTGCAATTATTCCCAACAACAGAAACACTCAGAGGTAAAATGTTTTTATGTTTACAAGCTATTTTCTTACACACACACACACACACACACACAGAGCTCTTCCTGAGATAGACTCAGCAGAGTGGCCAGAGTGATAATATATATAATACACATATATGTGTATTACATTATATATGTATATATGTAAACATATTCTCAAATGCATACAGAATTCCATACTTTTGTCAGTATAGGGAACTCCTTTTATGGGAAATCCTTAAACCAATACAGAACACAACTTATCTGTGACATAGTAAATTATTCTTAGGGACTTCGTTCCCTAAGACATGTAGAAGGATTAAGTGACAAAGTCACGCAGCTAATAAGTGTCAGAAACAAGATTTAAACCAATATCTTCCTGTGTTCAATCAACCTAGTGCTGTATGTACTGCCTGTGTGTATGGGTGTTTTTTACTGTCTTACCATTCTCACCAGAAGGGGTCTCCTTTTCATTGGTTGCCTCAGAACCCTTTTGCTGCAGACATAAAAATAACAGAAATTGCCATCAGGTAGAACCAAAATTATTGTTATTACATATTATTATACATATATATACATATACATTGCATCATAGGTCCTATGTTCTCAAAGGAAGAAATACAGGCTATCCATAGCCACATGGAAAAAAATGCTCCCAATCATTACTAATTAGAAAAATGCAAATAAAAAGAATTCTGAGATTCTTCCTTATACTTATTTCCCTTACAAATCACTACTCTTCGTCTTCACCATGACCTGTAATACCTTGACAGCTTAATTCTCTCCCAGGCCATTTCCCCTGCACCTCAACTCTCTCATTTTCTCCGTGTCTTGACTCTTTGATGAACAAATTAAACTCTACACTGACCTCCTCTTTTGAGTCCTTAGCCTCTTTATATCATTGATTACACCCAGTCAAACCCTGGCCTGGGCTGCCTTTCCTACTATTTACCTTTACTTCTAAACATGTGCTTGCTGAATGAACGTGGAGAAAATCACACAACTGTTTTGACTGGGTCTGGTACAAATTTACATTACATAACTCCAACAGGACTGCTAGCCAATCCTACAAGCCTAATTGCTTTTCTTCCATATTTGAAGGTCTTCTTTTTCCTGGCTGCTTGCCTCTACGAGTTATTCTATTACCTTGAATTTGCATTAGCACTTGTGAGTTGGGTGGCTACTACCTTGGATACCAGAGTGGTAACGCACATCTAACACAAATTCTATTTCACAAGTTCCCCCATACACATGAAGTGAACTGTCCATCAAATATATGCATCAGGGGCAGGGGCAGCACAGAGAACAATGGAAGTGAGGTACATGTAGAGAAATCACATTGTTTAGTTTATCAACTCATTATTTCACCATCCACAGTTCTTCCCAAGCTTTTCATCCCCACTCAAACTTCAGATAGTTCCCCTTCCACTTACTCTATCAGCAAACATCATTGCCTCATATTTTACAGAAAAAAATGAGGCTGTGAAGTCCCGCTTCTCCCTTCTTCCTCATCTTCTATCACTCAGGTGCCTTCTGCCACTATTTTCTCCTTTACCCACCTTACATGATGAAGTAGCCTTACTCCTTACCAAAGCTAACCCCTCTTCTTGTTCAAGCAATCCCCTGCCATTCTGTCTCCTCCAACAGATTGCCCCCTCTGTCATCTCCATTTTATCACCTATTTTCAATCTCTCCCTATCTTTTGACCTTATCAGTGCCAGTTAAACAAAGGACCCCAAACCAGGCATTTAACAATGACCTTAAGCAATACTGTTAAAGCCTTTAGTAGTATTTGGTTGGTTTGTGCTTTAGTGTTGGTTGGTAGTTTTACTCTTCCCCTCAGTCACCTCCCCACAACCCCATTCTCTGTAACAAAATGAAAAGACTGTATCTAAATCCACAACTTGTCATATTTATCTATGAGGGAGTGAGAGGTTAAAAGGAAACTTGGCTCCTCGTGATCCCTTTCAAAAATAACAATTGTTGTTCAGTCCAACTCTTTGTGACTTCTGTGGACCTCTGTTTACAGGGTTTTCTTAGCAAAGATGCTGGAATGATT
The DNA here is from genome assembly GCF_900497805.2 of Vombatus ursinus. Lineage (NCBI taxonomy): Eukaryota > Metazoa > Chordata > Mammalia > Diprotodontia > Vombatidae > Vombatus > Vombatus ursinus. The sequence continues at coordinate 4,204,914 of NW_020954702.1, forward strand.
TGTCATTTCCTTCTCCAGTGGCAAACAGAAGGTAAGTGACTTGCCCAAGGTCACACAGCTAGGAATTTTGTGAGGCTATATTTGAACTGAGGCCTTCCTGACTCCAAGTCCAGAGCTCTATCCACTGTGACATCTAGCTGTCCTGAAAATAACAATAGAAATACTGAAAAGAAACAAATTTTCATCTTGGAGAGGAAAATAAAGCTATTCCCTGTAATGTGAGCTATCCCAGATTATATCCTGTATTAAACATATTACATAGAGATACAGAAACCTTCATCTTCAAGATACTGTGACTTCTGAGTGACTGCAAACCACCAAAGGAGTTACAGAGAAACAATGGTACTAAGGCCTGTTGCTTCATTTATCACACGGTCAAGGAGCTAATTATAATTTTGAATTATGGAGCATTGTTTAGAAGGGGCAGCTATGTGGTACAGTGGATAGAACACCAAACTTGGAGTCAGAAAAGGCTAAGTTCAAATCAAGCCACAGTCATTTACCAGCTGTGTCACCCTGGGCAAGTCACTGAACCCCTATTTGCCTCAGTTTCCCATCTGTAAAATGGGGGGCACATTGGAGAAGGAAATGGCAAACTATTAAACCCCTTGGACAGTGTCAATGGAATCATGTGAAGTTGGATATAAATGAATGATTGAACAACAAAAATTGTTTAGAAACTGCTAAAGTGTCTGGCTTTAATTTATCTGTAAAATTAATATATATATATTATATGTGTAATATACATATACTAACACACATACATATACAGAAAGACAAAGAGACAGACACACACACATACTTGCACACACATATATTTTACCAGTATAGTATTAATAATTTGCATTATGGGTTTGCTTTACTGGTGTACATACACTGGAGTAACATGGTGTAGCAGAAAGGACACAGGACTGGAGAGGAAGAGATGGGTTCTGTCTAGTCTTAGTTCCAATGTGACTTTGAGCAGGTAGCTAACCTCTCTGGTCCTCAGCTTCTTTATAAAATTAAAGAGTGGACCTAGATGATTTCTAAAGATAATCCTAGAGAACTAACATTCTATGATGTTGCTTAATCCCAGCGTTATACACAAAAAGTTGCATACCAACTCTCCCTCCACTTTAGTCTTGGCTTGTAGCCTTTTCAATTTAAATAATTTACTGTCAGTGCAGTGCAGTAGTTCACCTTGATGCTGTTTATGAGTGCTCTGGCCCAGATGGATAAATGCAGTGCAGTGCACCAAATCTCTGAAAGTGGCTGATGCCTTTTCTGCTTCACTGTTGTCAATTATGTGTTGGCTCAGCTTTTCCTCTAAGTCAGCAGCAAACTGTTCCTGCTTCCACATCCTGTCTCTCTCTTCTCCTTACAATGACATAATCTATTAAATGCCAATGTTTGCTACAAGAGTGCATACATAAAGTTTTATTGCATTTAGGTAAATGGGATACAGTGTTGGTGATGAGGAGGTCATGAGATGCACAAGTCTTCAGTAGTAAATAATTGTTGCTGTTGGTGTTTCCAACTCCATTCCTCCCAAGTATCCCCTGCCATGTATGGTAGTTTGTGCCTGTTCTGGCATTAAAGTCACCTGGAATTGTAAGCTTGTCCTCTTTCAGCACATTGAGAATGAGGGTCTCCGAGTGTTCATAAAGTTGTTCTTTGACCTCATCAGGGTTCATCATGGTGGCAGCATATGCACTGATAATGATGGCATGGTGCTTTCCTGCAGGTGGCAATCATGAGGTCAGGAGTTTTTTGTTCACTCCTTTTGGTGAGTATACAAGCTCGTTGGCTAGAAAAGTTTTGATTGCAAAATCTACACCAGTTTCATGGCACTCCCCTTTGCCACAGCTACTCCAGAAAAATGTGTATCCAGCTCTAACTTTGGTAAGTTGTCCTTCATTTGCTAACTTTGTTTCGCTGAGGGCTTCTAATTGAATGTGATACCTGCTAAGTTTTCTCACAAGAGTTTTTCTTCTATCAGGTCTACTGGATTTCATGTTGTCCATAAGTTTGTGCACATTCCATGTACCAATGGTCAGTGGAATCATCTTTGTAAAAGTTTTTGTACATTTTTGTGTGTATTTTGACCACAGGGTGGGATCCCCACCTAACATGGTAAGCAGACGATGGTGAGGTAGGAGACAATTTTTAAGGCACCTTTTTTTAGCCCCTTCCTCGTACCAGGAGATGAGTAGTGTGGTCCTTCAAAAATGCTGCTCAGACACCAGGGGGCTGCCAAATCCCACTGCTGCTTCAGCCCAGTGAGAAGCCAACCCTATGGTCTGGGCCATCTGCAGGCCAGGTTGTGACTATAGCTCGCAGTGTATCCCAGTGTCACTTGCCTGTCACCACAGGACTTTGAGGTAGGTAAAAATAGTAAAATGGTGTGGATGATGTCTTTTGATTCACATATAAATTGGATTTAAGTGAGGTGGAATGGTGCAAAGTTGGTGACCTCACTCTCTCTTCTAGCATCATCAAAGTCCAGTGGCAAGACAAAGTCAAGATGACTGGTGATGGCTCAGGATACAATGGATGACCTTGGCATCTTTGATGTCTAACCATGCTCTAAGCACTCCTTGGCACCTGCTTCACTGCCTTCATGGCTATTGGAACAAATTATTCTCATCCCCCCATTCTGCTGGGAAAGTCTTCACATGCTCGGGGTAGATACTCCCCTAATTCAGTGATGGATTTGAGACCCCTCGGTTACCCTCAACATGGTTTAGCATGTCTGCCAAAATGGTTTACCAGCGCGTGGCCACTGCACATACTACAGCTTCTTAAAGCCACAGGTGAGTTTGGTGAATCAGGTAGTTACCAAAGGTAGAAAGCAGCCATGAAAATGGCTTGGCTGCCCTCACACCAGAGGTAATAATCTTCCTTGAACACATCCTACACTCTACATACATATCTATAAATAAATATAAAATATATATCTATATGTAATTTTATATACATATAAAATTTTTTTATAAACATATATCTATGCAAAAATATATCTGTTATTTGTGTACATATACATACACAAAAATATACACCAAGCATTACACAATCTATCTCAGATATGTAGACACATACCAGCTGTGTGACCTGGGCAAATCACTTAAGTTCTGTGACTCACACAACTCTCTAATACTGCAAGTTAGAGAGAAGGTGCTGACCTCCATTGCTAGAAAGAGTTTCCTCACTGGTGAGAGCTCCCTACACCAATGAAATCACAGGTCTTAAAGGCACATATGTGTGTGTGTGTGTGTGTGTGTGTGTGTGTGTGTGTGTGCTTACACACAGAGATATATCAACATATATACATATTTTGTGGAATCTGTAGAATTTGTTCAGATGATCTAGGTTTTGCTCGGATACAAAAGTCATTTAGGATAAAAGGCCAGATGTGCCCTAGAATAGTAGCTACTATAATTTAACATCAAGGTGTTAGGTATTAAGAGACACAAAATAAATAATTCCAAATGGGATAGGTATAATATATACTTGGAAAAAATCAGAACTTTCAAGTGGGGTAGGTCACAATAGCAATAATTTGCCTGCCTATTCTTCCTTCTTCCTTCTTTACATTTAGCCAGCTGACTAACAGTAAAGTATGAAATGAGATTCCTTTCGGAATAGTTTAAATTTAAATTCAGAAACCAAATAATACCTCTAAGCATATAAAGTGACAAAAAAAATCATGTCTGTATTTTGAAACAAGACATAGCCTCTAATTGAACCATTATGAAAACACTAAGCAAGTTTACTTATCCAGAATAATGTGGTTATCTAGCACTTAATAGTTTTGAGTATATAACACATAAATTTATTCCTTATCTCTCAGCATGAGCAAAGTCAACAAGAAATCTCCCTAAATTGCAACAACTGAGTCAGGAAGAGAAAGTGATTAAAACCCAGCAGGCTACTTCAATATTTTTAAGTATATAACATGTAAACTTATTACTTAAGAAAAGGGCTTACACCAGGGTACAGGGAATATCAGAGGAGAGAAGGAGACATCTGTGAGAAATGTTGCAAGGGTAAAGTTGATAAGTTTTGACAAAAGACTGGACATTGCAAAAGGGTGAGAGAGAGTGGGGACTCAAAAAAAAAACCACCTATCTTGTGAGCCTGGGGAACTGGGAGGGTGGTAGCACCTTTCAGTTCTCGTTCAATAATTTCCAGAGATCTATCATATTTAAATTCCTAAAATTCTGTTCAAGTTCTTCTCTTCTCTCTAATTTATTACTTTTCGGTTAAATTTGCCTAGATATGAAAGGGAATGAATTTAGATCCCCAGTCATTATAGTTTCTCAATCTATTTCTTCTGGAAGTTTGATTAACTTTTCTTTTACATATTAGATGCTATGCTATGCAGTGTATTAATATTAATTCATTGTCTATGGTAGACTTAAGCACAATGTAGTTTCCCTGTTTATCTCTTTTAATCAAATCTGTATGAAATCATGATAGCTAGCCATCCCTACTTTATTTTTAGTTCACCTGAAACATAATAAATTTTTCCACCCCTTGATTTTTACTCAGAGTACATCTTTCTTTCAAGTATGTTTCACACAAATATCATGTAACAACTCTGCTTTCTAATACATTATGCTAATCTCATCTATCTCGTGGGTGAGATCATAGCACTTACATTTTTAATTGTGTATTTTCCTCCAGCCTACCCTTCAACACTTTTTCCCCTTATTGCCCTCTTGGGAACCCATCCTTTTAGCATGACTGCAAATAGGGAGAGTATCCTAAAGAGGTTGTCATAACACAAAAAAAATGGAAATTCTGAGAATTAAAGGAAAGAAGAGGGTATTGGGAGAGGAGGGTTTTTAATACTAGAGGTTTATGTTTAATGCAATCTACATCCATTCCGTTACTCTTCTTCTCTTCACTTCACCCTATCCCCAAGCATGAGCTCTTACCTTTTCTTTCTTTCTTTTTTCTCCTTCTTTATCCTACAATCTCAAAAAATTGAGTTTGTTGTTAATCCTTCTCAAAATCTATTTTCCTCCTTAATCACTTTCTCCCATCTCCATTTCCATACCTGACTGATTTCTTGATAAATTTAGTGTATTCTTACACAAAACTCTTTGTGAGTATGTTTGTGTGTGTTTGTGTGTGTGTGTTCAGTCCTCTGTTGCCTGATTCAGATAAAAGTGAGGTTCATGTGTAACCTTCTCTCCCTGCTCCTTTCTGCTTCTTGAGCATCCTAGTTAGGTGAGAAAGCAGGTTTCACCCTCATACCTCCTTCTTTCTTCCATATTAGTGTTTTCCTTTCCTTTCCTTTTTCTTTATTTCCTCTTAATGTTATCAAAACAAAGCAAAATTTATCCCAGGTCTTCTTCCTTAATTTTTCCCCTCTCTCACCTTTGAAAAAATTAGTATCCTGAGGGGGCACTTGCTTCTTCTCCCTCTTTTACTATATAAATATTTCTTCATCATATGCTGTTATTGTTCAGCCTTTTTTCCTCTGACTCTTCATGATCTCATTTGGGATTGTCTTGGCAAAAACACTGGAGTGGTTTGTTATTTTCTTCTCCAGTTCACTTTACAAATGAGGAAACTAAAAGAAACAGGCTTAAGTGACTTGCCCATGTAGTAAGGTCTGAGGTCACATTTGAACTCAGGAAGATGAGTTTTCCTGATACCAGGCCTGGCACTCTATCTACTAGACCATCTAGTTGCCCTTTGTATAGCCCCATCTAATTACTCTTCTATATTTCTCTCGAATCCTGTGTTTTCACTTCAAACTATCTACTGATCTTGGATATCTTCATCAGGAATACTTGGAAATATTCTATTTAATTAAAGATCCATTTTCCCCTTTATGATTATACTTAGTTTTGCTAGATAAATTCTTCTTGCTTATAAAATATACCTTTAACTTTTGCCTTCTGGATTATCATACTCTGAACTCTCTTCTTCTTCACCCATGTAAGAGTAGAAAGGGAAGAGGAGGAGATTTGGTTACCTCCACCTCATCTCAATTTATTGAGTTACAGGATTTAATCACAGGTGATAAGATTTTAATGTGTTATCAAGAAATTAACACCTGATTATTCCTTTAGGAAGTATGAAACCTCTCGCTTCCCTCTTCCTCATCCTTTCTTCTCCAATCTCTCTCTCTCTCTCTCTCTCTCTCTCTCTCTCTCTCTCTCTCTCTCTCTCTCTCTCTC